>NC_084633.1:15756028-15966028 GCF_033978795.1 Nerophis ophidion | reverse complement strand
TTCTTTGCCTTTGACGTCCCCGCTGTGCAGCCACGGGTTCTGTAACATGGCTTTTCCTTCTCCGTTTTTCTCATTCGCCGATCTTGCCCTCCCGCTGAAAGGTTGCTGGAATTCAGGAGAAGATAGTATATGAATGCAATTGGTTTTTGTAACCGATGATATTCAAGCTTTTTACTATCTTTACTGTAGAATCAATGTTTATTTACATTGCCCTAAATCACAAGTGTCTCAAAGGGCTCCACAAGCCCCAACGACATCCTCGGTTCAGATCCCACATAAGGGCAAGGAAAAACTCACAACCCTGTGGAATGTCAATGTGAATATGAGAAACCTTGGAGAGGAACGCAGATGTGGGTGACTCCCCCCCACCCAACCTCTGGACGTTGAGTGGGTCTAGCATAATATTGTGAAAGTCCAGTCCATAGTGGATCTAACATAATAGTGAGAGTCCAGTCCATAGTGGGGCCAGCAGGAGACCATCCCGAGTGAAGAAGAGTCAGCAGCGCAGAGACGACCCCAACCGATGCACAGGCGAGCGGTCCCCCATGGCCACCGGACATTCGCCCCCACTTCCACAAGAGAAATGGCAGATCAACTGGTCTAAAAATGCATTTTAGGTTTGGGACTTAAATGCTTCTACTGAGGTAGCATCTCTAACTGTTACCGGGAGGGCATTCCAGAGTATTGGAGCCCAAATAGACTTTTTTGGGGTTCTGGGTTAGAGGTACTATTTTTTTTTTGGAGGTCATTGAAAACAAAAGTTTGACTTAAATGGCTGCCCTCCCCCGGGTCCCGACTCTGGACAGCCAGCACTTCATCCATGGCCACCAGACCTTCGCCCCAACTTCGGCAAGGGAGAGTGGGGCAGAGGAGAAAAGAAGAGAAATGGCAGATCAACTGGTCTAAAAAAGGGGGCCTATTTCAAGGCTAAAGTATACAAATGCGTTTTAGGTTTGGGACTTAAATGCTTCTACTGAGGTAGCATCTCTATCTGTTACCGGGAGGGCATTCCAGAGTACTGGAGCCCAAATAGACTTTTTTTGGGTTCTGGGTTAGAGGCACTAATTTTTTTGGAGGTCATTGAAAACAAAAGTTTGACTTAAATGGCTCCCCTCCCCCGGGTCCCGACTCTGGACAGCCATCACTTCATCCATGGCCACCAGACCTGTGCCCCCACCTCCACAAGGGAGAGGGGGGCAGAGGAGAAAATAAGAGAAATGGCAGATCAACTGGTCTAAAAAAGGGGGCCTATTTCATGGCTAGAGTATACAAATGCGTTTTAGGTTTGGGACTTAAATGCTTCTACTGAGGTAGCATCTCTAACTGTTACTGGAAGGGCATTCCGGGGTACTGGAGCCCAAATAGACTTTTTTTGGGTTCTGGGTTAGAGGTACTATTTTTTTTTTTGGAGGTCATTGAAAACAAAAGTTTCACTTGAATGGCTCCCCTCCCCCGGGTCCCGACGCTGGACAGCCAGTACTTCATCCATGGCCACCGGACCTGTGCCCCCACTTCCACAAGGGAGAGGGGGGCAGAGGAGAAAAGAAGAGAAATGGCAGATCAACTGGTCTAAAAAAGGGGGCCTATTTCAAGGCTAGATTATACAAATGCGTTTTAGGTTTGGGACTTAAATGCTTCTACTGAGGTAGCATCTCTAACTGTTACCGGGAGGGCATTCCAGAGTACTGGAGCCCAAATAGACTTTTTTTGGGTCCTGGGTTACAGGTACTATTTTTTTTTGGAGGTCATTGAAAACAAAAGTTTGACTTAAATGGCTCCCCTCCCCCGGGTCCCGACTCTGGACAGCCAGCACTTCATCCATGGCCACCGGACCTGTGCCCCCACCTCCACAAGGGAGAGGGGGGCAGAGGAGAAAAGAAGAGAAATGGCAGATCAACTGGTCTAAAAATGGGGTCTATTTCAAGGCTAGAGTATACAAATGCGTTTTAGGTTTGGGACTTAAATGCTTCTACTGAGGTATCATCTCTAACTGTTACTGGGAGGGTATTCCAGAGTACTGGAGCCCAAGTAGACTTTTTTTGGGTTCTGGGTTAGAGGTACTATTTTTTTTGGGGAGGTCATTGAAAACAAAAGTTTGACTTAAATGGCTCCCCTCCCCCGGGTCCCGACTCTGGACAGCCAGCACTTCATCCATGGCCACCGGACCTGTGCCCCCACCTCCACAAGGGAGGGGGGGGCAGAGGAGAAAAGAAGAGAAATGGCAGATCAACTGGTCTAAAAATGGGGTCTATTTCAAGGCTAGAGTATACAAATGCGTTTTAGGTTTGGGACTTAAATGCTTCTACTGAGGTATCATCTCTAACTGTTACTGGGAGGGTATTCCAGAGTACTGGAGCCCAAGTAGACTTTTTTTGGGTTCTGGGTTAGAGGTACTATTTTTTTTTGGGAGGTCATTGAAAACAAAAGTTTGACTTAAATGGCTCCCCTCCCCCGGGTCCCGACTCTGGACAGCCAGCACTTCATTGATGGCCACCGGACCTGTGCCCCCACCTCCACAAGGGAGAGGGGGGCAGAGGAGAAAAGAAGAGAAATGGCAGATCAACTGGTCTAAAAAAGGGGGCCTATTTCAAGGCTAGATTATACAAATGCGTTTTAGGTTTGGGACTTAAATGCTTCTACTGAGGTAGCATCTCTAACTGTTACCGGGAGGGCATTCCAGAGTACTGGAGCCCAAATAGACTTTTTTTGGGTCCTGGGTTACAGGTACTATTTTTTTTTTGGAGGTCATTGAAAACAAAAGTTTGACTTAAATGGCTCCCCTCCCCCGGGTCCCGACTCTGGACAGCCAGCACTTCATCCATGGCCACCGGACCTGTGCCCCCACCTCCACAAGGGAGAGGGGGGCAGAGGAGAAAAGAAGAGAAATGGCAGATCAACTGGTCTAAAAATGGGGTCTATTTCAAGGCTAGAGTATACAAATGCGTTTTAGGTTTGGGACTTAAATGCTTCTACTGAGGTATCATCTCTAACTGTTACTGGGAGGGTATTCCAGAGTACTGGAGCCCAAGTAGACTTTTTTTGGGTTCTGGGTTAGAGGTACTATTTTTTTTGGGGAGGTCATTGAAAACAAAAGTTTGACTTAAATGGCTCCCCTCCCCCGGGTCCCGACTCTGGACAGCCAGCACTTCATCCATGGCCACCGGACCTGTGCCCCCACCTCCACAAGGGAGAGGGCGGCAGAGGAGAAAAGAAGAGAAATGGCAGATCAACTGGTCTAAAAATGGGGTCTATTTCAAGGCTAGAGTATACAAATGCGTTTTAGGTTGGGGACTTAAATGCTTCTACTGAGGTATCATCTCTAACTGTTACTGGGAGGGTATTTCAATTACTGGGAGGTGATTGTTTTTCCTCACGATTAGTCCTATTGCTCATGCAAGCCCAATATTCCAGTTATACGCCACGCTTATTGTTTCTGTTTAACATCAAAATGTTCCTGTAAACATGAGAATGGAGTATACCAACTACACGGTCATGTGTGTTTGCACGCAGCAACTACTTTATTAATCCTGAAAATCCTTTATGTCGCCGTCTGCCTCAAGTCGGCGGCTATTGTGTGGTGATTTATGCGATGTCTCCTGTCCTTGCAGCCGCCTGGTCTCGCAGCGGCTGCCTGGGGCCTTTTGCCCGGGTCCTCACCGTCTCCTGAGTCAGCCCCAGCTGTGCTCACCAGTCGGAAAAACAAAACTGTAACAATACCTTAGGAGAGTTGCATAGTGTAGCTCGAGAAGACAATAGTGGTGCTTGGCCACTGATGTACATTTATGTGAAAAAATGATGACAATTACTAAGCGTTACTAAAACGGCCTTCTTTCACCTCCATTTTGTCCACTAAAGACGCTGAGATCATTATCCATGCGTTTGTTACGCCTCGTCTCGATTACTGTAACGTATTATTTTCGGGTCTCCCCATGTCTAGCATTAAAAGATTACAGTTGGTACAAAATGCGGCTGCTAGACTTTTGACAAGAACAAGAAAGTTTGATCACATTACGCCTGTACTGGCTCACCTGCACTGGCTTCCTGTGCACTTAAGATGTGACTTTAAGGTTTTACTACTTACGTATAAAATACTACACGGTCTAGCTCCATCCTATCTTGCCGATTGTATTGTACCATATGTCCCGGCAAGAAATCTGCGTTCAAAAGACTCCGGCTTATTAGTGATTCCTAGAGCCCAAAAAAAGTCTGCGGGCTATAGAGCGTTTTCCGTTCAGGCTCCAGTACTCTGGAATGCCCTCCCGGTAACAGTTCGAGATGCTACCTCAGTAGAAGCATTTAAGTCTCACCTTAAAACTCATCTGTATACTCTAGCCTTTAAATAGACCTCCTTTTTAGACCAGTTGATCTGCCGCTTCTTTTCTTTCTCCTATGTCCCCCCCTCCCTTGTGGAGGGGGTCCGGTCCGATGACCATGGATGAAGTACTGGCTGTCCAGAGTCGAGACCCAGGATGGATCGCTCGCCTGTATCGGTTGGGGACATCTCTACGCTGCTGATCCGCCTCCGCTTGAGATGGTTTCCTGTGGACGGGACTCTCGCTGCTGTGTTTGATCCGCTTGAACTGGACTCTCGCAGCTGTGTTGGAGCCACTATGGATTGAACTTTCACAGTATTATGTTAGACCCGCTCGACATCCATTCCTTTCGGTCCCCTAGAGGGGGGGGGGTTGCCCACATCTGAGGTCCTCTCCAAGGTTTCTCATAGTCAGCATTGTCACTGGCGTCTCACTTGATGTGAATTCTCCCTGCCCACTGGGTGTGAGTTTTCCTTGCCCTTTTGTGGGTTCTTCCGAGGATGTTGTAGTCGTAATGATTTGTGCAGTCCTTTGAGACATTTGTGATTTTGGGGCTATATAAATAAACATTGATTGATTGATTGATTGATTGAATTGTGGTGGGTCATGGTCAAAATACTTTGGGAGAGCTCTTACCATGTACAGTCGTGGTCAAAAGTTTACATACACTTGTAAAGAACATAATGTCATGGCTGTCTAGAGTTTTCAATAAGTTTTACAACTATTATTTTTTTAGTGATGGAGTGATTGAAGCAGATAATTGTTGGTGACAAAAAACATTCATGAATTTTGGTTCTTTTATGAATTTATTATGGGTCTACTGAAAATGTGAGCAAATCTGCTGGGGTCAAAAGTGTCAGAGTTTGTTGGTGACGAACCCCAAGATGCAGAGAAGGGGGCGGGCATTGAGTGAGAAAACATGATTCAATTTAAATCCTAAAACAAAAACAAACAAAAAGCGCGCACGAGGCGGATAACAAACTAGGCTATGATCAAACAAAACTGGAAGCAGGGAGCAAAAGACAGTACGCTTAAAATATAGCTTACCGTAACGCTGCATTGACACGACAGGTAGCAACGACAATAATCCAGCCCAGACTGGATGGGAATAGCAGCTGGCTGATTGACACCAGGTGTGGCCAGGTGCCAATCAGCCACAGCTGAGGGGGACACAGCACTCAGGGGTGAAACACAGGAAACAGACAAAATAAGAGCACTGACAGGAAATACTACACACACAGAGGAAACAAAGACAAACGCAGAGGAAAAAACTCAAACATAACCAAACTGTCAGGGACAAACCTGACAAAAAGTATACACACAGCAATGTTAATATTTGCTTACATGTCCCTTGGCGAGTTTCACTGCAATAAGGTGCTTTTGGTAGCCATCCACACGCTTCTGGTTGAATTTTTTACCACTCCTCCTGACAAAATCGGTGCAGGTCAGCTAAATGTGTTGGTTTTCTGACATTGACTTGTTTCTTCAGCATTGTCCACACCTTTCAGTCAGGACTTTGGGAAGGCCATTCTAAAACCTTAATTCTTGCCTAATTTAGCCATTCTTTTACCACTTTTGACGTTGGGGTCATTGTCCTGTTGGAACACCCAACTGCGCCCAAGACCCAACCTCCGTGCTTGTCCTGAGGTAGTCCTCCTTTTTCATCGTCCCATTTACTCTCTGTAAAGCAACAGATCCATTGGCAGCAAAACAGGCCCAGAGCATGATACTACCACCACCATGCTTTACGGTAGGTATGGTGTTCCTGGGATTAAAGGCCTCACCTTTTTTCCTCCTAACATGTTGCTGGGTATTTTGGCCAAACAGCTCAATTTTTGTTTCATCTGACCACGTAATTTTCCTCCATAAGGTTTTATCTTAGTCCACGTGATGTCAGATGAAAACAAAATTGAGCTGTTTGACTTAAAGCAGGGGTGTCAAACTAATTTTAGCTCAGGGGCCGCACGGAGGAAAATCTGTACAGAAGCGGGCCGGACTATTAAAATCATGGAATTGAAACTAAAAAACTAAAGACAACTTCACATTGTTTTCTTTGGCCAAAAATAGAACAAACACATTCTGATAATTATACAATAAAAATTTAGAAAAAAATACCAGCAGCGGTTCTGGGTTAGAGGTACCATTTTTTTTTTGGAGGTCATTGAAAACAAAAGTTTGACTTAAATGGCTCCCCTCCCCCGGGTCCCAACTCTGGACAGCCAGCACTTCATCCATGGCCACCGGACCTTCGCCCCAACTTCGGCAAGGGAGAGTGGGGCAGAGGAGAAAAGAAGAGAAATGGCAGATCAACTGGTCTAAAGAGGGGCTCTATTTCAAGGCTAGAGTATACAAATGCGTTTTAGGTTTGGGACTTAAATGCTTCTACTGAGGTAGTATCTCTAACTGTTACTGGGAGGGCATTCCAGAGTACTGGAGCCCAGATAGACTTTTTTTGGATTCTGGGTTAGAGGTACTATTTTTTTTTGGAGGTCATTGAAAACAAAAGTTTGACTTAAATGGCTGCCCTCCCCCGGGTCCCGACTCTGGACAGCCAGCACTTCATCCATGGCCACCAGACCTTCGCCCCAACTTCGGCAAGGGAGAATGGGGCAGAGAAGAAAAGAAGAGAAATGGCAGATCAACTGGTCTAAAAAAGGGGGTCTATTTCAAGGTTAGAGCATACAAATGCGTTTTAGGTTTGGGACTTAAATACTTCTATTGAGATAGCATCTCTAACTGTTAGCGGGAGGGCATTCCAGAGTACTGGAGCCTGAATAGAAAACACTCTATAGTCCACAGACTTTTTTTTGGGTTCTGGGTTAGAGGTAATGTTTTTTTTTTGGCCAAAAACAAGTTGGGGCTGTCATTAATCACAAAAGTTTGACTTGAATGGCTCAATGTTGCTCTGCAAAACACATACTGTAATTCTAACCAGATCACCATGAAATTTAGTCCAAACCATAGGAGGGCAGCCTGGAACATTTTGAAAAATATAGAAAAAAATGGAAAGACCAATGCAAAAACTTAGCAACTTATCGCCCGTGCTGTAAGTCAGGGGTGCTGCCACTGCTCTAGAGTCCAGTGTTGACGTGATTTTACACCACTGCTCCCCACGCTTTGCATTGGACTTGGTGATGTACTGTATGGCTTAGATGCAGCTGCCTGGCCATGGAAACCCATTCCAATGAAGCTCTCTGCGTACTGTAGGTGGGCTAATTGGAAGTTTAGTGCTCTGTAGCAACTGACTGTGCAGAAAGTCTCTGCATTATGCGCTTCGGCATCCGCTGAAGCGGTAAAGTTTAGATCCATGAAGGAAAGAAGCAAGTGAATCAATGTTTATAACTGAATACATTTACGTATGCAAAAAAATTTGTTTTCTTTTGTATTATATTTTTTTAATGAATGAAGTAACTTTTACGACAACCTTTTTCCAAAACACAATATAGAATGTGAGATATAAGAAAATAATGCATACATTTATTATTTATTTTCAAAACCCCCAAAATTTACTGTGGGACCCCATTTTGGTGACTTGATGTGGTCCCAGAGACCCCATTTTGAAAATTCCTAGAGCCAACACTGATGGGAGTATTGGTGCGTGCAAAACAGCAGCAGGCGGCTGTGGCCTGCGGGCCGGTTCTAATACTAATCAAATAAATCGTTCATTCGGGCCTAGACTTTGAAACATAGGTTTTAAGGGAACAGTGTATTAGTATTAAGAAGGATACAAAAGTGTTAAAACAAAGTCAAAATAATTGACACTGCAGTTTAAGGATCTAAATGTTGATTTTGATTATTTTTCCATGAATCACCCAGCCATGTATAAAAGTGCATTTTATAAGCGTTTGGTGAATACCTTAGCTAGTAAATATAATAATATATGAAATTAAACTATGTATTCAACACAGCAGATTACATTTTAGTATGGAATATGTACATTATATTGCCAAAAGCATTTGGACACCCATCCAAATTATTAGAATCGGGTGTCCTAATCACAGGTGTATAAAATCAAGCACTTAGGCATGGAGGCAAAGTCAACTTTATTATAAGAAAATGGTAGCGTTTGGGAACAACAGCAACTCAGCCACCAAGTGGTAGGCCACGTAAACTGACTGACGGAGAAGGGTCAGCGGATTCTGAAGCGCATAATGCAAAGTCAGTTGCTACAGAACACTAAACTTCCAATATTTTTTTTTTGGAGGTCATTGAAAACAAAAGTTTGACTTAAATGGCTGCCCTCCCCCGGGTCCCGACTCTGGACAGCCAGCACTTCATCCATGGCCACCAGACCTTCGCCCCAACTTCGGCAAGGGAGAGTGGGGCAGAGGAGAAAAGAAGAGAAATGGCAGATCAACTGGTCTAAAAAAGGGGGCCTATTTCAAGGCTAAAGTATACAAATGCGTTTTAGGTTTGGGACTTAAATGCTTCTACTGAGGTAGCATCTCTATCTGTTACCGGGAGGGCATTCCAGAGTACTGGAGCCCAAATAGACTTTTTTTGGGTTCTGGGTTAGAGGCACTAATTTTTTTGGAGGTCATTGAAAACAAAAGTTTGACTTAAATGGCTCCCCTCCCCCGGGTCCCGACTCTGGACAGCCATCACTTCATCCATGGCCACCAGACCTGTGCCCCCACCTCCACAAGGGAGAGGGGGGCAGAGGAGAAAATAAGAGAAATGGCAGATCAACTGGTCTAAAAAAGGGGGCCTATTTCATGGCTAGAGTATACAAATGCGTTTTAGGTTTGGGACTTAAATGCTTCTACTGAGGTAGCATCTCTAACTGTTACTGGAAGGGCATTCCGGGGTACTGGAGCCCAAATAGACTTTTTTTGGGTTCTGGGTTAGAGGTACTATTTTTTTTTTTGGAGGTCATTGAAAACAAAAGTTTCACTTGAATGGCTCCCCTCCCCCGGGTCCCGACGCTGGACAGCCAGTACTTCATCCATGGCCACCGGACCTGTGCCCCCACTTCCACAAGGGAGAGGGGGGCAGAGGAGAAAAGAAGAGAAATGGCAGATCAACTGGTCTAAAAAAGGGGGCCTATTTCAAGGCTAGATTATACAAATGCGTTTTAGGTTTGGGACTTAAATGCTTCTACTGAGGTAGCATCTCTAACTGTTACCGGGAGGGCATTCCAGAGTACTGGAGCCCAAATAGACTTTTTTTGGGTCCTGGGTTACAGGTACTATTTTTTTTTGGAGGTCATTGAAAACAAAAGTTTGACTTAAATGGCTCCCCTCCCCCGGGTCCCGACTCTGGACAGCCAGCACTTCATCCATGGCCACCGGACCTGTGCCCCCACCTCCACAAGGGAGAGGGGGGCAGAGGAGAAAAGAAGAGAAATGGCAGATCAACTGGTCTAAAAATGGGGTCTATTTCAAGGCTAGAGTATACAAATGCGTTTTAGGTTTGGGACTTAAATGCTTCTACTGAGGTATCATCTCTAACTGTTACTGGGAGGGTATTCCAGAGTACTGGAGCCCAAGTAGACTTTTTTTGGGTTCTGGGTTAGAGGTACTATTTTTTTTGGGGAGGTCATTGAAAACAAAAGTTTGACTTAAATGGCTCCCCTCCCCCGGGTCCCGACTCTGGACAGCCAGCACTTCATCCATGGCCACCGGACCTGTGCCCCCACCTCCACAAGGGAGGGGGGGGCAGAGGAGAAAAGAAGAGAAATGGCAGATCAACTGGTCTAAAAATGGGGTCTATTTCAAGGCTAGAGTATACAAATGCGTTTTAGGTTTGGGACTTAAATGCTTCTACTGAGGTATCATCTCTAACTGTTACTGGGAGGGTATTCCAGAGTACTGGAGCCCAAGTAGACTTTTTTTGGGTTCTGGGTTAGAGGTACTATTTTTTTTTGGGAGGTCATTGAAAACAAAAGTTTGACTTAAATGGCTCCCCTCCCCCGGGTCCCGACTCTGGACAGCCAGCACTTCATTGATGGCCACCGGACCTGTGCCCCCACCTCCACAAGGGAGAGGGGGGCAGAGGAGAAAAGAAGAGAAATGGCAGATCAACTGGTCTAAAAAAGGGGGCCTATTTCAAGGCTAGATTATACAAATGCGTTTTAGGTTTGGGACTTAAATGCTTCTACTGAGGTAGCATCTCTAACTGTTACCGGGAGGGCATTCCAGAGTACTGGAGCCCAAATAGACTTTTTTTGGGTCCTGGGTTACAGGTACTATTTTTTTTTTGGAGGTCATTGAAAACAAAAGTTTGACTTAAATGGCTCCCCTCCCCCGGGTCCCGACTCTGGACAGCCAGCACTTCATCCATGGCCACCGGACCTGTGCCCCCACCTCCACAAGGGAGAGGGGGGCAGAGGAGAAAAGAAGAGAAATGGCAGATCAACTGGTCTAAAAATGGGGTCTATTTCAAGGCTAGAGTATACAAATGCGTTTTAGGTTTGGGACTTAAATGCTTCTACTGAGGTATCATCTCTAACTGTTACTGGGAGGGTATTCCAGAGTACTGGAGCCCAAGTAGACTTTTTTTGGGTTCTGGGTTAGAGGTACTATTTTTTTTGGGGAGGTCATTGAAAACAAAAGTTTGACTTAAATGGCTCCCCTCCCCCGGGTCCCGACTCTGGACAGCCAGCACTTCATCCATGGCCACCGGACCTGTGCCCCCACCTCCACAAGGGAGAGGGCGGCAGAGGAGAAAAGAAGAGAAATGGCAGATCAACTGGTCTAAAAATGGGGTCTATTTCAAGGCTAGAGTATACAAATGCGTTTTAGGTTGGGGACTTAAATGCTTCTACTGAGGTATCATCTCTAACTGTTACTGGGAGGGTATTTCAATTACTGGGAGGTGATTGTTTTTCCTCACGATTAGTCCTATTGCTCATGCAAGCCCAATATTCCAGTTATACGCCACGCTTATTGTTTCTGTTTAACATCAAAATGTTCCTGTAAACATGAGAATGGAGTATACCAACTACACGGTCATGTGTGTTTGCACGCAGCAACTACTTTATTAATCCTGAAAATCCTTTATGTCGCCGTCTGCCTCAAGTCGGCGGCTATTGTGTGGTGATTTATGCGATGTCTCCTGTCCTTGCAGCCGCCTGGTCTCGCAGCGGCTGCCTGGGGCCTTTTGCCCGGGTCCTCACCGTCTCCTGAGTCAGCCCCAGCTGTGCTCACCAGTCGGAAAAACAAAACTGTAACAATACCTTAGGAGAGTTGCATAGTGTAGCTCGAGAAGACAATAGTGGTGCTTGGCCACTGATGTACATTTATGTGAAAAAATGATGACAATTACTAAGCGTTACTAAAACGGCCTTCTTTCACCTCCATTTTGTCCACTAAAGACGCTGAGATCATTATCCATGCGTTTGTTACGCCTCGTCTCGATTACTGTAACGTATTATTTTCGGGTCTCCCCATGTCTAGCATTAAAAGATTACAGTTGGTACAAAATGCGGCTGCTAGACTTTTGACAAGAACAAGAAAGTTTGATCACATTACGCCTGTACTGGCTCACCTGCACTGGCTTCCTGTGCACTTAAGATGTGACTTTAAGGTTTTACTACTTACGTATAAAATACTACACGGTCTAGCTCCATCCTATCTTGCCGATTGTATTGTACCATATGTCCCGGCAAGAAATCTGCGTTCAAAAGACTCCGGCTTATTAGTGATTCCTAGAGCCCAAAAAAAGTCTGCGGGCTATAGAGCGTTTTCCGTTCAGGCTCCAGTACTCTGGAATGCCCTCCCGGTAACAGTTCGAGATGCTACCTCAGTAGAAGCATTTAAGTCTCACCTTAAAACTCATCTGTATACTCTAGCCTTTAAATAGACCTCCTTTTTAGACCAGTTGATCTGCCGCTTCTTTTCTTTCTCCTATGTCCCCCCCTCCCTTGTGGAGGGGGTCCGGTCCGATGACCATGGATGAAGTACTGGCTGTCCAGAGTCGAGACCCAGGATGGATCGCTCGCCTGTATCGGTTGGGGACATCTCTACGCTGCTGATCCGCCTCCGCTTGAGATGGTTTCCTGTGGACGGGACTCTCGCTGCTGTGTTTGATCCGCTTGAACTGGACTCTCGCAGCTGTGTTGGAGCCACTATGGATTGAACTTTCACAGTATTATGTTAGACCCGCTCGACATCCATTCCTTTCGGTCCCCTAGAGGGGGGGGGGTTGCCCACATCTGAGGTCCTCTCCAAGGTTTCTCATAGTCAGCATTGTCACTGGCGTCTCACTTGATGTGAATTCTCCCTGCCCACTGGGTGTGAGTTTTCCTTGCCCTTTTGTGGGTTCTTCCGAGGATGTTGTAGTCGTAATGATTTGTGCAGTCCTTTGAGACATTTGTGATTTTGGGGCTATATAAATAAACATTGATTGATTGATTGATTGATTGAATTGTGGTGGGTCATGGTCAAAATACTTTGGGAGAGCTCTTACCATGTACAGTCGTGGTCAAAAGTTTACATACACTTGTAAAGAACATAATGTCATGGCTGTCTAGAGTTTTCAATAAGTTTTACAACTATTATTTTTTTAGTGATGGAGTGATTGAAGCAGATAATTGTTGGTGACAAAAAACATTCATGAATTTTGGTTCTTTTATGAATTTATTATGGGTCTACTGAAAATGTGAGCAAATCTGCTGGGGTCAAAAGTGTCAGAGTTTGTTGGTGACGAACCCCAAGATGCAGAGAAGGGGGCGGGCATTGAGTGAGAAAACATGATTCAATTTAAATCCTAAAACAAAAACAAACAAAAAGCGCGCACGAGGCGGATAACAAACTAGGCTATGATCAAACAAAACTGGAAGCAGGGAGCAAAAGACAGTACGCTTAAAATATAGCTTACCGTAACGCTGCATTGACACGACAGGTAGCAACGACAATAATCCAGCCCAGACTGGATGGGAATAGCAGCTGGCTGATTGACACCAGGTGTGGCCAGGTGCCAATCAGCCACAGCTGAGGGGGACACAGCACTCAGGGGTGAAACACAGGAAACAGACAAAATAAGAGCACTGACAGGAAATACTACACACACAGAGGAAACAAAGACAAACGCAGAGGAAAAAACTCAAACATAACCAAACTGTCAGGGACAAACCTGACAAAAAGTATACACACAGCAATGTTAATATTTGCTTACATGTCCCTTGGCGAGTTTCACTGCAATAAGGTGCTTTTGGTAGCCATCCACACGCTTCTGGTTGAATTTTTTACCACTCCTCCTGACAAAATCGGTGCAGGTCAGCTAAATGTGTTGGTTTTCTGACATTGACTTGTTTCTTCAGCATTGTCCACACCTTTCAGTCAGGACTTTGGGAAGGCCATTCTAAAACCTTAATTCTTGCCTAATTTAGCCATTCTTTTACCACTTTTGACGTTGGGGTCATTGTCCTGTTGGAACACCCAACTGCGCCCAAGACCCAACCTCCGTGCTTGTCCTGAGGTAGTCCTCCTTTTTCATCGTCCCATTTACTCTCTGTAAAGCAACAGATCCATTGGCAGCAAAACAGGCCCAGAGCATGATACTACCACCACCATGCTTTACGGTAGGTATGGTGTTCCTGGGATTAAAGGCCTCACCTTTTTTCCTCCTAACATGTTGCTGGGTATTTTGGCCAAACAGCTCAATTTTTGTTTCATCTGACCACGTAATTTTCCTCCATAAGGTTTTATCTTAGTCCACGTGATGTCAGATGAAAACAAAATTGAGCTGTTTGACTTAAAGCAGGGGTGTCAAACTAATTTTAGCTCAGGGGCCGCACGGAGGAAAATCTGTACAGAAGCGGGCCGGACTATTAAAATCATGGAATTGAAACTAAAAAACTAAAGACAACTTCACATTGTTTTCTTTGGCCAAAAATAGAACAAACACATTCTGATAATTATACAATAAAAATTTAGAAAAAAATACCAGCAGCGGTTCTGGGTTAGAGGTACCATTTTTTTTTTGGAGGTCATTGAAAACAAAAGTTTGACTTAAATGGCTCCCCTCCCCCGGGTCCCAACTCTGGACAGCCAGCACTTCATCCATGGCCACCGGACCTTCGCCCCAACTTCGGCAAGGGAGAGTGGGGCAGAGGAGAAAAGAAGAGAAATGGCAGATCAACTGGTCTAAAGAGGGGCTCTATTTCAAGGCTAGAGTATACAAATGCGTTTTAGGTTTGGGACTTAAATGCTTCTACTGAGGTAGTATCTCTAACTGTTACTGGGAGGGCATTCCAGAGTACTGGAGCCCAGATAGACTTTTTTTGGATTCTGGGTTAGAGGTACTATTTTTTTTTGGAGGTCATTGAAAACAAAAGTTTGACTTAAATGGCTGCCCTCCCCCGGGTCCCGACTCTGGACAGCCAGCACTTCATCCATGGCCACCAGACCTTCGCCCCAACTTCGGCAAGGGAGAATGGGGCAGAGAAGAAAAGAAGAGAAATGGCAGATCAACTGGTCTAAAAAAGGGGGTCTATTTCAAGGTTAGAGCATACAAATGCGTTTTAGGTTTGGGACTTAAATACTTCTATTGAGATAGCATCTCTAACTGTTAGCGGGAGGGCATTCCAGAGTACTGGAGCCTGAATAGAAAACACTCTATAGTCCACAGACTTTTTTTTGGGTTCTGGGTTAGAGGTAATGTTTTTTTTTTGGCCAAAAACAAGTTGGGGCTGTCATTAATCACAAAAGTTTGACTTGAATGGCTCAATGTTGCTCTGCAAAACACATACTGTAATTCTAACCAGATCACCATGAAATTTAGTCCAAACCATAGGAGGGCAGCCTGGAACATTTTGAAAAATATAGAAAAAAATGGAAAGACCAATGCAAAAACTTAGCAACTTATCGCCCGTGCTGTAAGTCAGGGGTGCTGCCACTGCTCTAGAGTCCAGTGTTGACGTGATTTTACACCACTGCTCCCCACGCTTTGCATTGGACTTGGTGATGTACTGTATGGCTTAGATGCAGCTGCCTGGCCATGGAAACCCATTCCAATGAAGCTCTCTGCGTACTGTAGGTGGGCTAATTGGAAGTTTAGTGCTCTGTAGCAACTGACTGTGCAGAAAGTCTCTGCATTATGCGCTTCGGCATCCGCTGAAGCGGTAAAGTTTAGATCCATGAAGGAAAGAAGCAAGTGAATCAATGTTTATAACTGAATACATTTACGTATGCAAAAAAATTTGTTTTCTTTTGTATTATATTTTTTTAATGAATGAAGTAACTTTTACGACAACCTTTTTCCAAAACACAATATAGAATGTGAGATATAAGAAAATAATGCATACATTTATTATTTATTTTCAAAACCCCCAAAATTTACTGTGGGACCCCATTTTGGTGACTTGATGTGGTCCCAGAGACCCCATTTTGAAAATTCCTAGAGCCAACACTGATGGGAGTATTGGTGCGTGCAAAACAGCAGCAGGCGGCTGTGGCCTGCGGGCCGGTTCTAATACTAATCAAATAAATCGTTCATTCGGGCCTAGACTTTGAAACATAGGTTTTAAGGGAACAGTGTATTAGTATTAAGAAGGATACAAAAGTGTTAAAACAAAGTCAAAATAATTGACACTGCAGTTTAAGGATCTAAATGTTGATTTTGATTATTTTTCCATGAATCACCCAGCCATGTATAAAAGTGCATTTTATAAGCGTTTGGTGAATACCTTAGCTAGTAAATATAATAATATATGAAATTAAACTATGTATTCAACACAGCAGATTACATTTTAGTATGGAATATGTACATTATATTGCCAAAAGCATTTGGACACCCATCCAAATTATTAGAATCGGGTGTCCTAATCACAGGTGTATAAAATCAAGCACTTAGGCATGGAGGCAAAGTCAACTTTATTATAAGAAAATGGTAGCGTTTGGGAACAACAGCAACTCAGCCACCAAGTGGTAGGCCACGTAAACTGACTGACGGAGAAGGGTCAGCGGATTCTGAAGCGCATAATGCAAAGTCAGTTGCTACAGAACACTAAACTTCCAATCAGCCCACCTACAGTACGCAGAGAGCTTCATTGGAAATCTGTTGTTTGACGTCCTTAGTTCCTGTTTTAGTCTGTTTCCGTAGCAACGGATTATTTTCACCTGCCATGGTTTCCAGACGCACACCTGTTTTGTCAATCACCACCCTTATTTAAGCCTGCCCTTTCTGTCATTCACTCTCGCATCCTAATTTGTATTACACGCAACAAGTGACGACGTCAATTCTATGTTTTCTACTCGCTAGCTTTCCATTATGCCTTGTACCTCCAGCACTCATGCTAGTCGTTTTTTTTTTTTGCCTTTTGTGCATAGTGCAATTGTTTCTGTTTCTTAGCCTGTTGTTTGTGTTAATAAATCTTTTTAGAACAGTTGATTTGCTGTTTCTCTTCTTTTCTCCTCTGACCCCTCTACTTGTGCATCGGTTGGGGACATCTCTGCGCTGCTGACCTGTCTCCGCTCGGGATTGTTATGATCCGCTACCCGGATCATTCCATGTTCTAGTTTTGTCCGTTTTTGTATCACATTCTGTTGTTTGACGTCCTTAGTTCCTGTTTTAGTCTGTTTCCGTAGCAAGGTATTATTTTCACCTGCCGTGGTTTCCAGACGCACACCTGTTTTGTCAATCACCACCCTTATTTAAGCCTGCCCTTTCTTGCATTCACTCTCGCATCTTAATTTGTATTACACGCAACAAGTGACGACCTCAATTCTATGTTTTCTACTCCCTAGCTTTCCATCATGCCTTGTACCTCCAGCTCTCATGCTAGTCGTTTTTTTTTTTTTTTGCCTTTTGTGCCTAGTGCAAGTGTTTCTGTTTCTTAGCCTGTTGTTTGTGTTAATAAATCTTTTAGACCAGTTGATTTGCTGTTTCTCTTCTTTTCTCCTCTGGCCCCTCTCCCTGTGCATCGGTTTGGGGACATCTCTGCGCTGCTGACCCGTCTCCGCTCGGGATTGTTATGATCCGCTGCCCGGATCATTCCATGTTCTAGTTTTGTTCCGTTTTTGTATCACATTCTGTTGTTTGACGTCCTTAGTTCCTGTTTTAGTCTGTTTCCGTAGCAACGTATTATTTTCACCTGCCGTGGTTTCCAGACGCACACCTGTTTTGTCAATCACCACCCTTATTTAAGCCTGCCCTTTCTTCAGGATGGTCTCCTGCTGGCCCCACCATGGACTGGATTCTCACTATTATGTTAGATCCACCACGGACTGGACTTTCACAATATTATGCTAGACCCACTCGACATCCATTGCATCCGGTCTCCCCTAGAGGGGGGTTGGGTCCTCTCCAAGGTTTCTCATAGTCATTCACATTGACGTCCCACTGGGTTGTGAGTTTTTCCTTGCCCTTATGCGGGCTCTGAACCGAGGATGTCGTCAATAAACATTGATTGATTGATTAATACCTGTAACAATACAGTAGTTGTGCATTTTGTGTGCGTAGTGGTTGAAGAATGAGCTCACGCAACTCATGCCTTCTCTTCCGGAATATTCTAGCGTTGCCGTGCACACTTTTGCGTCCGCACGGCGAAAGGCGGGCAATCATGGAGGCGGGGAGTCGCAGCGGCTGTTGACTCGAGGATGTGTGCTTGTGTGTGTGCTTGTGTGTGTGCTCATATGTTTATGTATTTATGTGTGTGTGTGTGGAAAGGCTTTTTTTTGGGGGGGGTGGGTTGAAGCACCCTACTCTGGCTATAATGGAACAGCTGTTGGGAGCACGGCGCACCAGAGCGAATAAACGGCGAGTAAATAGCGGAGAAGAGCAATGTAAACAGAGATGGGATGGCGAGGAGCTGCTTCCCTGCTTTTCTGAAATGGGGTGGAGGTGGGGGGGAGGCTTGAAAGGGTTGGGGGTTGTCAACAGGAGAATGCAGAAAATACCGGGGGAAGAATTTTTACAGTAATTGTTGATGCCACCTTGATTATTTTTTTATTTTTTAGCTGAGATAGGCACCAGCGCCCCCCGCGACCCCAAAAGGGAATAAGCGGCAGAAAATGGATGGATACATGTAATTTAGAGTGCTGAGGTGGCGACTTGTCCAGGGTGTACCCCGCCTTCCGCCCGATTGTAGCTGAGATAGGCGCCAGCGCCCCCCGCGTCCCCGAAAGGGAATAAGCGGCAGAAAATGGATGGATACATGTAATTTAGAGTGATGAGGTGGCGACTTGTCCAGGGTGTACCCCGCCTTCCGCCCGATTGTAGCTGAGATAGGCGCCAGCGCCCCCCGCGTCCCCGAAAGGGAATAAGCGGCAGAAAATGGATGGATACATGTAATTTAGAGTGATGAGGTGGCGACTTGTCCAGGGTGTACCCCGTCTTCCGCCCGATTGTAGCTGAGATAGGCGCCAGCGCCCCCCGCGTCCCCAAAAGGGAATAAGCGGCAGAAAATGGATGGATACATGTAATTTAGAGCGATGAGGTGGCGACTTGTCCAGGGTGTACCCCGCCTCCCGCCCGATTGTAGCTGAGATAGGCGCCAGCGCCCTCCGCGTCCCCGAAAGGGAATAAGCGGCAGAAAATGGATGGATACATGTAATTTAGAGTGATGAGGTGGCGACATGTCCAGGGTGCACCCCGTCTTCCGCCCGATTGTAGCTGAGATAGGCGCCAGCGCCCCCCGCGACCCCGAAAGGGAATAAGCGGCAGAAAATGGATGGAGACATGTAATTTAGAGCGATGAGGTGGCGACTTGTCCAGGGTGTACCCCGTCTTCCGCCCGATTGTAGCTGAGATAGGCGCCAGCGCCCCCCGCGACCCCGAAAGGGAATAAGCGGCAGAAAATGGATGGATACATGTAATTTAGAGTGATGAGGTGGCGACTTGTCCAGGGTGTACCCCGCCTTCCGCCCGATTGTAGCTGAGATAGGCGCCAGCGCCCCCCACGTCCCCGAAAGGGAATAAGCGGCAGAAAATGGATGGATACATGTAATTTAGAGTGATGAGGTGGCGACTTGTCCAGGGTGTACCCCGTCTTCCGCCCGATTGTAGCTGAGATAGGCGCCAGCGCCCCCCGCGACCCAAAAAGGGAATAAGCGGCAGAAAATGGATGGATACATGTAATTTAGAGTGATGAGGTGGCGACTTGTCCAGAGTGTACCCCGCCTTCCGCCCGATTGTAGCTGAGATAGGCGCCAGCGCCTCCCGCGTCCCCGAAAGGGAATAAGCGGCAGAAAATGGATGGATACATGTAATTTAGAGTTATGAGGTGGCGACTTGTCCAGGGTGTACCCCGCCTCCCGCCCGATTGTAGCTGAGATAGGCGCCAGCGCCCCCCGCGTCCCCGAAAGGGAATAAGCGGTAGAAAATGGATGGATGGATAGAGTGACCCATTTACATGGACGGTACATCATTAATTAATCATCTGACTCGATGTGGCTTTACCACCATGACTCAGTCTTGCATATTTATTTACATTATCAAATGTTCTTTAACATGCATTGTGCCTTTCAAAATAAACTACATCTCAAATCTTTCAAATCCCCGTTCAGGAATAAAGATTTGCACGTCACGCTGGAAGCGCATTTTGTATGCGTGTTGAGTCACCCCAAGATGCACGAGGACCAGGTTGAGCAGGAATTGCAGGTAGGAGCTTGGTTTGATACACCGACCTCTAATTAATGATACAACTCTAACATTTGACAACCAAACAATTAAACAAGGCGACACGGTAAAGAATCTGGGTATTATCTTCGACCCAACTCTCTCCTTTGAGTCACACATTAAAAGCGTTACTAAAACGGCCTTCTTTCATCTCCGTAATATCGCTAAAATTCGCTCCATTCTGTCCACTAAAGACGCTGAGATCATTATCCATGCGTTTGTTACGTCTCGTCTCGATTACTGTAACGTATTATTTTCGGGTCTCCCCATGTCTAGCATTAAAAGATTACAGTTGGTACAAAATGCGGCTGCTAGACTTTTGACAAGAACAAGAAAGTTTGATCACATTACGCCTGCACTGGCTCACCTGCACTGGCTTCCTGTGCACTTAAGATGTGACTTTAAGGTTTTACTAATTACGTATAAAATACTACACGATCTAGCTCCATCCTATCTTGCCGATTGTATTGTACCATATGTCCCGGCAAGAAATCTGCGTTCAAAAGACTCCGGCTTATTAGTGATTCCTAGAGCCCAAAAAAAGTCTGCGGGCTATAGAGCGTTTTCCGTTCGGGCTCCAGTACTCTGGAATGCCCTCCCGGTAACAGTTCGAGATGCTACCTCAGTAGAAGCATTTAAGTCTTACCTTAAAACTCATCTGTATACTCTAGCCTTTAAATAGACCTCCTTTTTAGACCAGTTGATCTGCCGCTTCTTTTCTTTCTCCTATGTCCCCCCCTCCCTTGTGGAGGGGGTCCAGTCCGATGACCATGGATGAAGTACTGGCTGTCCAGAGTCGAGACCCAGGATGGACCGCTCATCGGGACCCAGGATGAACCGCTCGCCTGTATCGGTTGGGGACATCTCTACGCTGCTGATCCGCTCGAGATGGTTTCCTGTGGACGGGACTCTCGCTGCTGTCTTGGATCCGCTTGAACTGAACTCTCGCGGCTGTGTTGGAGCCACTATGGATTGAACTTTCACAGTATCATGTTAGACCCGCTCGACATCCATTGCTTTCGGTCCCCTAAAGGGGGGGGGTTGCCCACATCTGAGGTCCTCTCCAAGGTTTCTCATAGTCAGCATTGTCACTGGCGTCCCACTGGATGTGAATTCTCCCTGCCCACTGGGTGTGAGTTTTCCTTGCCCTTTTGTGGGTTCTTCCGAGGATGTTGTAGTCGTAATGATTTGTGCAGTCCTTTGAGACATTTGTGATTCGGGGCTATATAAATAAACATTGATTGATTGATTTTTTGAAACAGGTTGCAGGCATCAAATTTCAAATGAGCTAATAATGCAAAATATATCAATGGAATTGAACATCTTGTCTTTGCAGTTTATTTAATTGAACATAAGTTGAAAGGGATTTGTGAATCATTGTATTCTGATTTTATTTACCATTTACACAACTTCACTGGTTTTGGGGTTTGTATTTGAGCGATACAAGTTGATAAAATCAACAGAGGAAGATTTCTTGCCATCTCGTCCCTACTTCCACTTCCACGGAGAGAATATATTACTACTATTCTTCGCTGTTAAACAACATCAAATGTCGATTTATATGAGCGTCCTTAACTTGCTGCAGTCCTGTCTTAGCAATTTAAATCAATATAACAATTAATTGATTATTCTTGATATAAAAACCTCCACTCCTGTTACCAAACATATTTTCATTATTCATTTGCAATACTGAGCGTTTGCAGCCGCCTGACCCCTTTTATGAGTAAAGGGATGACTTACTTAGCCATTAGTGTTTTATATTGGAATACCACCATAACAACTGTGTGGCTGCTAGCACCGTATACTTTTTATAACTTGTATATATTACAGCAAACCTAGACTTTATTAGCTATTAGAGGCCAAGTGGCCCGAGCATAAACCATCTTCTCTTTCGGCGTAACAAGAAACGAATACATTTTAGAAATTCCCCATGTTGTGATCCGGCTTCCGGATCACACATCTCTAGCATGTTTGTCTTTTTTGTATTGTCCTACTATGTTTTGATCATGTTTTGGACTCTACCGATCCCGTTTGTTAGCGCACTTCCTTATTTACATTCATCACCATGACAACTTATTTGCTCCTCCTGCATGGCTCATTCACACACCGGTTTGTAATTATGTTTTCTGTATTTAAGCCCCTCTGCTACCTAGTTCGCTCTCGCCAGTTTGTTTGCACCTGCAACCGTTACGTGAGTGGTCTCTGATTATTTTTCTGCTTGCTAAATGTAGCTTGCCTCCGCGCGCTTGGCTCGCGCTTTATGGACTTCGAACTCTGTCTTCTGTGTATATTAGCATTTAGTTTTCTGTGCTCAGACACGCCTTTGATTTGCTCTTTTGTACGAGTGTTCTTTTGTAACTTCATATTAAAAGGCTGTTCATACCTTCATTCCTGCCTGCTGTGATCCTGCGCATCGAGAGGCGACACTCCCCGCGCATCCACGATGCCGCGCAAACGTAACAGAAACTGGCGAGCAGAAACGCGTCACCTCGCGCTGGATCCTCCAGGACACCGTTCCCGACAAGCAGCATACCCGACCAAGTACTCCTCCGCTCCAACCCAGGACTCTTCTCTACGGGTTGGTACTTTGTTCACTTCTCCCGTTCCCAGTCACCATGTTGTTATTCCCATTAGCATCCCACCATCTTCCGCCTTCCCTGTCACTCACAGTGACGTCACTCCGTTCACGCCCCCCTATGACGTCACCGTTAACACCTTAGTGGATTCCTCTGCACATTTTTTTGACCTTAGTGACGAGGAGTTTTTTGAAGATGAACTTTCTCCCATTCCACCCAAGGACCTAATTTTATATAAGAAAATTTTCAAGGATAATTGTAGCACATCCAAGCCCAGTCACACCCCCAACAAAGACTTTAATAATATAATTAATTATTACCAGGACATTTTCCGCCACTACTATGACTCTAGTCAGTCTTCACCCCCCATACCCGCTTCCCCCCCTCTCAAGTCTCGTTCTCCGCCTGAATCCGTGCCTTTTTCCACCTCATTTAGTGAGGATTTTGAACATTTTAGAGGGGAGGAGCCTGCCCTCCTCCAAACCTCCCACCGCCCGCCCTTACGGTCAGCCTCTGTCCAACTGGGCCCCGTCTGGAATCCGGGTCTTGAGGGGAGGGCCAGTATTACTACTAAGCCTCCTAGACCTCCACCACCGGTGTTAACCCCTGTTAAACCTGTTAAGCCACTACGGCCTCCTAAACCTCCTCCACCGGTGTTCTCCCCGGTCAAGTCACGCCCTCTTAGACCTCCTCCACCTGTGTTCCGTCCGTGCCCTAGTTCTAGTTTTAGTCACAGTCTCTCTCAGAGTTCGAGTCCCAGCCTTCTTCGTAGCCCATGCTCTAGTCCTACTCGTAGACCGACTTGTAGACTGAGTCGTAGTCCAAGTCCTGGTCCGAGTTTCCGTTCTGATTCTAGTTGTAGTCCTAGTCTTTCTCGTAGTCGTCGTAGTCCTAGTTCCACTCGTAGACTGATCCGTAGTCCGAGTCCTGTTTCGAGTCCGGTCCCGAGTCTTGTTTCTTGCCTTTGTAATATTAGTACTGATTCCCCTCGTGGTCTTAGTCCGAACCCTAGTCCTTACCCAAGTTCTTGTCCGAGCCCCAGTGTTACTGTAAGTCCTAGTCTTTGTCCTAGTCCTTGCCCGAGCACCAGTTTGATTGTTAGTCCCAGTCCTTGCCCAAGCCCTAGTTTGACCGTTTGTCCTAGTTCTTGCCCAAGCCCTGGTATGACTGTAAGTCCTGGTCGTTGCCCAAGCCCTTCTCAAAGCACTAGTGTGATTGTAAGTCCTGGTCCTCTCTCAAGTCCTTGCCCGAGTCCTAGTGTTTGTCTTATCACTCATCATAGTCCTAGTCCTGCTCACAGCCAGTCCCCTAGTTCTCCTCGGCAGACCCCTGTGCCTGCTCCTCGGCTGAAGCCGACACCTGCTCCTCGGCTGAAGCCGACACCTGCTCCTCGGCTGAAGCCGACACCTGCTCCTCGGCTGAAGCCGACACCTGCTCCTCGGCTGAAGCCGACACCTGCTCCCAGTCTGGTTCTCACACCAGCACATGACTCTGACCTGGTTTTCACACCAGCACATGACTCTGACCTGGTTTTCACACCAGAAAATGTTTCTAGCCTTGTTCTCACGCCAGTTTCAGACTCTAAACTGGTTCTCACGCCAGCACCAGTTCCTAAGCTGGAGCCCACTCCGGTACCAGCACCACGACAGGTACCGGTGCCAGCTCCGTGCCGCCAAGCACCGGTGCCAGCTCCGTGCCGCCAAGCACCGGTGCCAGCTCCGCGCCGCCAAGCACCGCCGACGACGGGGCTGGAGCCCACACCAGCGCCGACGACGGGGCTGGAGCCCACACCAGCGCCGACGACGGGGCTGGAGCCCACACCAGCGTCGACGACGGGGCTGGAGCCCACACCAGCGTCGACGACGGGGCTGGAGCCCACACCAGCGTCGACGACGGGGCTGGAGCCCACACCAGCGTCGACGACGGGGCTGGAGCCCACACCAGCACCACCGACGACTCCTGCGGCTCCCAGGCCGCCTCCGACGACTCCTGCGGCTCCCAGGCCGCCTCCGACGACTCCTGCGGCTCCCAGGCCGCCTCCGACGACTCCTGCGGCTCCCAGGCCGCCTCCGACGACTCCTGCGGCTCCCAGGCCGCCTCCGACGACTCCTGCGGCTCCCAGGCCGCCTCCGACGACGTCTTCGGCTGCAGCACCCGCATCATCCTCGCCAGCTGCACTCGGGCCTGCTTTGGCTGCAGTCCCCGCACCCTCGTCTGCTGCTTCCAAGCCTGCTGGGATTTCGGTGCTGAGGCGTCGTCCACCACGTCGACCACGGGCGTGGCCTCTGCGAGGTCATCCTCCTCGCCAGATACTCCCTCCTCCATGTCGGCCACGGTTGTGGCCGTGCCCGGGTCGTCCGCCTCGCCGGGCACCTCATCCTGCGAGGCGGCCACTAATGTGGCCTTTTCGAGGTCGCCCGCCAAAACTTTTCCGGCAGCAGCGTTCCACCCGCCGCCGCCACATGATGTGTCCTCGGTGGATTCGGGGACATGCGATCTGGCGACCCTCCACCGTGGACTCCCTCCGCCCTCCCTTCGTTTGTGAACTTTCTGGTTTTGGGAGGGGGTTCTCTTTATTGCAGTTTTTTGGGGGCATCTGGGATCTGCCCTTTAAGGGGGGGGTAATGTTGTGATCCGGCTTCCGGATCACACATCTCTAGCATGTTTGTCTTTTTTGTATTGTCCTACTATGTTTTGATCATGTTTTGGACTCTACCGATCCCGTTTGTTAGCGCACTTCCTTATTTACATTCATCACCATGACAACTTATTTGCTCCTCCTGCATGGCTCATTCACACACCGGTTTGTAATTATGTTTTCTGTATTTAAGCCCCTCTGCTACCTAGTTCGCTCTCGCCAGTTTGTTTGCACCTGCAACCGTTACGTGAGTGGTCTCTGATTATTTTTCTGCTTGCTGAATGTAGCTTGCCTCCGCGCGCTTGGCTCGCGCTTTATGGACTTCGAACTCTGTCTTCTGTGTATATTAGCATTTAGTTTTCTGTGCTCAGACACGCCTTTGATTTGCTCTTTTGTACCAGTGTTCTTTTGTAACTTCATATTAAAAGGCTGTTCATACCTTCATTCCTGCCTGCTGTGATCCTGCGCATCGAGAGGCGACACTCCCCGCGCATCCACGATGCCGCGCAAACGTAACACCCCAGGCCAAGCTGTTTACATTTTGAATTGATTATTTATGGTGGTAGTTGGATTATTTAAAGGGGAACATTATCACAATTTCAAAAGGGTTAAAAACTATAAAAATCAGTTCCCAGTGGCTTGTTGTATTTTTTGAATTTTTTTTCAAAATTTTACCTGGCCCGGAATATCCCTAAATAAAGCTTTAAAGTGCCTTATTTTCGCTATCTTCGAAACCACTATCCATTTCCCTGTGACGTCATACATGGCGGTTACCACAGCAAGATATAGCGACATTAGCTCGGATTCAGACTCGGATTTCAGCGGCTTAAGCGATTCAACAGATTACGCATGTATTGAAACAGATGGTCGGAGTATGGAGGCAGATAGCGAAAATGAATTTGAAGAAGAAATTGAAGCTATTGAGCGAATAGCTATTGAGCGCTATTCGGCCATAGCGTGGGTGTACCTAATGAAGTGGCTCATAGCATGGCTGCCTTATTAAAATGTGCGGACCAAACAATCAGGACTTTCGCATCTTGTGGCACTGGAGCAACTTAAATCCGTCGATTGGTAAGTGTTTGTTTCGCATTAAATGTGGGTATCTAGTTTCAAATGTACATACAGCTAGCGTAAATAGCATTTTAGCATCGATTAGCGTAGCATGTTAGCATCGATTAGCTGGCAGTCATGGCGTGACCAAATATGTCTGATTAGCACATAAGTCAACAACATCAACAAAACTCACCTTTGTGATTTCGTTGACTTAATCGTTGCAAATGCATCTGCAGGTTATCCATACATCTCTGTGCCATGTCTGTCTTAGCATCGCCGGTCAAATGTGAAGACACTCTGGTACATTCAATGGCAGTCTGGCGGCAGATTTCTTGCCAGTGGTGCAACTTGAATCCCTCCCTGTTAGTGTTACACCCTCCGACAACACACCCACGAGGCATGATGTCTCCAAGGTTCCAAAAAATAGTCGAAAAAACGGAAAATAACAGAGCTGAGACCCGGTGTTTGTAATGTGAAAATGAATATGGCGGGTGTGTTACCTCGGTGACGTCACGTTCTGACGTCATCGCTAAAAGACCGATAAACAGAAAGGCGTTTAATTTGCCAAAATTCACCCATTTAGAGTTCGGAAATCGGTTAAAAAAAAACATGGTCTTTTTTCTGCAACATCAAGGTATATATTGACGCTTGCATAGGTTTGGTTATAATGTTCCCCTTTAACTCTTTTACTACCTGTACATGCTGCATTTTCAGTAATGCAGCCATACAAGTGTAAAAAAAAGTGTTAACGAGATGAGGCAATTACTGAAGGAATTGGGTGTGAATGCTCCAATGCTGAAGTTGAGCTGAAATTGTCAGGTTCAAACACTGATCTATAAAACATTTATTAAACAGACAAGAAGCAAGGAATCCTGCAGAGACAGAGTTCAATTTGGCTCATGAGGAGAACGCATGGATCTGCACACTTCGTCACAGTCTCGCACTACGCTCTAAGGTACAGCTCCCGCAACCCTCTATTTATTAAGGAGTTCCCCAGTCAACATCTCTGAGGCCACGTCTTAAAGGAGTGGTCACATATATCATGCAAAGCAGCTCCAATACGCACAATACTTGACGGAATGGGCTTGGGCCTTCGTCTGCAAGCTGTCATCTTATCTGCGTTGAAGTTCTTGGCTGTCAGCGGGCTAAAACAAAGATAGCTGAGGCCACCCCTTAGACAAGACGTTTTGTCCTTGCACAGATAGAAAAAGTACAGCTTGAGTAAAATAGCTAATAAATATAGCAACATACTTTAAGCATACTAAAGTTGTGTGATAACTTACAGATAGCTATTCTAACAGAAATCCTGGATTTTTTAAAAAAAAATTTAGAATTGTTGAAGCAGAGCACACAATTCCCAAACAGGCTGAATATTTACAAGTTGGAACAGTTTGAATCAGATGAAAAATGTGGGAGTTAATAAAATCAAAATATAAATGAACAAAATGAGAATTAAGTAACAATGTATACACATACCGTGATGTTATGAGCTAGGGAATATAAGAACTTCACTACCCAGCATGCAACAGTAGTGACGAGCATGCGCAGTAGCCCTGTCGGCAGCTAGAATGTTATTATGAGCACGCTATGGAGTTTACAGTTACGGTAGCACAATTAGCCCCGAACAAGCTAACATCACGACTAATATGTTAAGCGTACAATTTCCCAGCGACTCTCTGTCGGAGTATCAGCGCTGGGGTCCAGTGCACCACAGTTTTGTATTGTCGCTCGGTCCTTCGGCGGAGTGCTACGGAAGCTGGCGGAGTGCTACGGAAGATACCAGGCCGTTCGTCTCCCCGGCCCGGACTGTTACAGCAGTGCCGGATGAGGGAGTGGGAGAGAGACACACACACAGTGACAAAGAGCTTGAGAGAGCGAGAGAGCAAGGGAGGAAGAGCGCGTGCGGGTCTAGTGAAAAAGCAGCAAAACGTTTCTCTACTTGCATCACGACTAATGTGTTAAGCGTACAATTTCCCAGCGACTCTCTGTCGGAGTATCAGCGCTGGGGTCCAGTGCACCACAGTGCACTTCGGCGGAGTGCTATGGAAGCTGGCGGAGTGCTACGGAAGCTGGCGGAGTGTTACAGAAGATACCAGTCCGTTCGTCTCCCAGGCCCGGACTGTTACAGCAGTGCCGGATGAGGGAGTGGGAGGGAGACACACACACAGTGACAAAGAGCTTGAGAGAGCGAGAGAGCAAGGGAGGAAGAGCGCATGCGGGTCTAGTGAAAAAGCAGCAAAACGTTTCTCTACTTGCATCACGACTAATGTGTTAAGCGTACAATTTCCCAGCGACTCTCTGTCGGAGTATCAGCGCTGGGGTCCAGTGCACCACAGTGCACTTCGGCGGAGTGCTACGGAAGCTGGCGGAGTGCTACGGAAGCTGGCGGAGTGCTACGGAAGCTGGTGGAGTGCTACGGAAGCTGGCGGAGTGGTACGGAAGCTACCAGACTGTTCGTCTCCCCGGCCCGGACTGTTACAGCAGTGCCGGATGAGGGAGTGGGAGTGACAAAGAGCTTGAGAGAGCGAGAGAGCAAGGGAGGAAGAGTGCGCGCGGGTCTAGTGAAAAAGCAGCAAAAAGTTTCTCTACTTGCATCACGCAAGTGACGTCAATGTCACACACTGTGATTGGTCGATTCCTTCAGCTCCGCACACAACGCTGTCAAGCGTTATTCATATAAAACTTGTAGGTCGCTCTAACATTAAACTTTCATAATAAGGTGGGGGCCGCAGAATAACGTCTGAGACCCCTGTTCTAAGAGAACCCTCAGCACAGCCTGTAATTCCATTCTGCACAACTGAACAGCGACTCAAAGACAACGATGTGTTTATACACATTTAGACTGAGTAATGACGTTTGTGATGGGGAAAGACGTTTTTATTTTCATTGAAACGGTTGGGAGTTTAACCACCTTTTTTTTTCCCATTAATACCGGTTATCGTTCCATCCCTGGGGGGGTGATTAAGAAAGACAAAAAAAAAAAAAAAAAGAGAAAATTAGAACTAAACACACATAATACCTTGGATGCTCACTGAATTGTGGTCTCACACGATATGCTACGTCCAATGAAAGAATCAGAATCAGAACCAGAAATATTCAGAATCAGAACCAGTGGTTAGATCAGGGGTAGGGAACCTAAGGCTCTAGAGCCAGATGTGGCTCTTTTGATGACTGCATCTGGCTCTCAGATAAATCTTAGCTGGCATTGCTTAACACGATAAGTCAGTGTTTTTCAACCTTTTTTGAGTCAAAACACGTTTTTTTCATTGAAACGATTCTGAGGCGCACCACCAGCAGAAAAAATTAAAAAAATTAAACTCATTAAACTACATAGAGACAATGGCTCTTGTCTCTATGTAGGTGTACCGTCAAGCCGTAACTTATTTTGAGCTTTTTCGAAGTTTTCCTGTGTGACTTGCGCTCTTATTTTGGAGGCTTTTCTTCTTTTGTTGGTATTTTCCTGTAGCAGTTTCATGTCCTCCTTGAATGCTATTCATCGCACCTGCTTTGTTTTTACAATCAAGACTATTTAAGTTGTGCGGGCGCACTCTTTTTTTGTGTGGACATTGTTGATTGTCGTGCCATGTACGGATGTACTTTGTGGACGCCGTCTGCTCCGCACATTTTAAGTCTTTGCTGTCGTCCAGCATTCTGTTTTTGTTTACTTTGCAGCCAGTTAATTTTTTTTTTGTTTTGCTTCAATGCCTTTTCTTAGCGGCACTTGCCTTTTGTTTATTTTTAGTTTAAATGTTGGATACCTTTTTATCTACATGCTGCCTCCCGCATATTGTGATCACGACATACCATGTTCCCGACATCACATTTTTGAATTATAGTTACAGGTTTGCAAAAAATATAATCAACCCAATTAGGTGAAATTACATAATGTCTCCCACGACACACCAGACTGTATCTCACGGCACACTATAGTGTGCCGCGGCACAGTGGTTGAAAAACACAGCGATAAGTAATGAATAATTCCGCTGGTAATCACAGTGTTAAAAATAACGTTCAAAATAAAAAACATTCTCATGCATTTTAATCCATCCATCCATTTTCTACCGTTCCTGTTCAAGAAGTCGCATTAATGGTGAGAACTATTTTATTCATTAGCTTCAGAATAACAATGTTATTAAAAAGAAGAAGATACTTATTATATTCTTAAAATGTTGGTCTTACTTAAAAATGCACACATTTATTTGTATTCAGTGTTAAAAATTATTATATGGCTCTCTCGGAGATACGTTTTATAATAATTTGCTTTCATGGCTCTCTCAGCCAAAAAGGTTCCCGACCCCTGGGTTACAGTGTCCTCCCTGAGATCGGTAGGTCGTGAGTTCAAACCCCGGCCGAGTCACCCATTACCTCCCTGTTTTGCACTCAGCATCAAGGGTTGGAATTGGAGGTAAAATCACCTAAAAAATATTCCCGGGCGTGGCCACCGCTGTTGCTCGCTGCTCCCCTCACCTCCCAGGGGGTGATCAAGGGTAATGGGTCAAATTCAGAGGACACATTTCACCAGACCTATTGTGACTCTGACAATCATTGGTACTTTAACTTTTAACTTTATTATTCCATCCTTATTCAACCGCTTGGCCCTTTTGCGGTCGCGGGGGTGGTCGCTGGAGCCTATCTCAGCTACATTCGGGCGGTAGGCAGGGTACACCCTGGACAAGTCGCCAACTCATTGCAGACTTTATTAATCCACGAGGGGAAATTAAGATTTTCAGCACAATCCCATTCAAGATCAGACAAACATTACAAGGAGACAGAACAGGATGAAACATTACAAGGAGACAGAACAGGATCAAACATTACAGGGAGACAGAACAGGATCAAACATTACAAGGAGACAGAACATGATCAAACATTACAGGGAGACAGAACAGGATCAAACATTACAAGGAGACAGAACATGATCAAACATTACAGGGAGACAGAACAGGATCAAACATCAAACATTACAGGGAGACAGAACAGGATCAACTATGACAAGGAGACAGAACAGGATCAAACATCAAACATTACAAGGAGACAGAACATGATCAAACATTACAAGGAGACAGAACATGATCAAACATTACAGGGAGACAGAACAGGATCAAACATCAAACATTAAAAGGAGACAGAACATGATCAAACATTACAAGGAGACAGAACAGGATCAAACATTACAAGGAGACAGAACATGATCAAACATTACAGGGAGACAGAACAGGATCAAACATCAAACATCACAGGGAGACAAACCAGGATCAATCATGACAAGGAGACAGAGCAGGATCAAACATTACAAGGAGACAGAACAGGATCAAACATTACAAGGAGACCGAACAGGATCAAACATTACAGGGAGACAGAACAGGATCAAACATCAAACATTAGAAGGAGACAGAACATGATCAAACATTCCAGGGAGACAGAACAGGATCAAACATTACAAGGAGACAGAACATGATCAAACATTACAGGGAGACAGAACAGGATCAAACATCAAACATTACAAGGAGACAGAACATGATCAAACATTACAAGGAGACAGAACATGATCAAACATTACAAGGAGACAGAACATGATCAAACATTACAGGGAGACAGAACAGGATCAAACATCAAACATCACAGGGAGACAAAACAGGATCAATCATGACAAGGAGACAGAACAGGATCAAACATTACAAGGAGACAGAACATGATCAAACATTACAGGGAGACAGAACAGGATCAAACATTACAAGGAGACAGAACAGGATCAAACATCAAACATTACAAGGAGACAGAACATGATCAAACATTACAGGGAGACAGAACAGGATCAAACATCAAACATCACAGGGAGACAGAACAGGATCAATCATGACAAGGAGACAGAACAAGATCAAACACCAAACATTACAAGGAGACAGAACATGATCAAACATTACACGGAGACAGAACAGGATCAAACATCACAGGGAGACAGAACAGGATCAATCACGACAAGGAGACAAAACAGGATCAAACATTACAAGGAGACAGAACAGGATCAAACATTACAGGGAGACAGAACAGGATCAATCACGACAAGGAGACAAAACAGGATCAAACATTACAAGGAGACAGAACAGGATCAAACATTACAGGGAGACAGGACAAGTTTTGAGTTTTTCCTTGCCCTGATGTGGGATCTGAACCGAGGATGTCGTTGTGGCTTGTGCAGCCCTTTGAGGCACTCGTGATTTTTAGGGCTATATAAGTAAACATTGATTGATTGACTGATATAGAGCACCAGCAGCCACGACAGCGGCGCCCACGGGTGTTGTTGATCTTGGAAAAAAAAAAAAAAAAAAAAGGTAATTCTGCACCAAATGACTGTTTTATAAGTTCCCGGGTGCTTCGATGAGCTACTTTGAATCGGTTTATCCTACGGTTGCCGTATGATTGATATGCTTTAACAATGAATGAGCTTTAGTGCCCTTTCAGAAAGGGCAGTCAGCGCTTGATTGATCTGTTTTTCCCCGCTGTGAGAGCCAGCACCTTGTTAAAACCAACAACCTTACCTAAACTTCGCTTCTCCCACCCCCTCTTTTTTTACATTTATACACACACACTAATGCGCACCAGGCCTGCATGTCCCCACCCCGACCTCAACCCCCTCGCAGTCACAGGCCAGACGGGGTCGAGCAGAGGGCGAGACGTTTATGAGGTGCAGATATTTCTGCAGGAAAGTATTCCTCCTGTTGACACTGAGCAACGCAGGCTGGATGCTGAGCAAGCGGATCCTGGGGAGGCGGCAGTAAAAAAAACAACAAAAAAACTGGTATGTTACGATAGGTAACCGTTTAGTGACCTTACGCCGGCCTTAGCTTTCCCATGGACGTCGTCCGTGTCTTCCCCCCGGCCCGCATTTTCCACATTAGACCCCGGACTATCCCTATCGTGGTTGTGTATCTCAAAGCACGGGGGGGTGCCTAATGAGGCAAGGCCTTCTCAAAACAGGAATGTTAACCACTTTTTAACCCTGTCCTGAGACGGCAAAAAGGGAACTCGGACACGGTGCGGTGGCCACGGTCAACATGGGGGAGAAAGAAAAAAAAAAAGGTTATGGTAGCAAACAGGTCGTGTTTGTGTTCACTGAGCTGTTGTTGGAGATGACTGATGTACACATTAACCCCTCTCTGGGCGTCGTGTTGGGGGGGGGGGCGAGGGGGGATGGGTGGTGCTCCATGCAGGACGACAACAACACCCGTGGGCCCGCAAAGAGAAAGTCATTGACCCGTATTGTTTCTCCTTCAGGCCCTGTCACCCGCTCTACTAACAAAGATAAGCGTTGACAAAGCTGATGAGGATGTATGCAAACGGACAGATGGCCAACGCAGATAGATCGTGGCGTGCTGTTTTCAAGTGGTTTTCCCTTCTCGACCACAGTGTGCATCGCCATGCCAAAAAAAAATAAAGACCATTTTTGGTGCAGTGATACTTGTGCACCACTAGAGAGCACCATCTGTTCAAAACGACTTCATGTCTCAGACTGCAGTCACACTTGATGTTGGGTACTGTGCACCGGAAAACATCCATCTTCTTCCACTTATCCCAAGTCGCAGCCTAAGCAGGGAAGCCCAGACCTCCCTCTCCCCAGCCACTTGGTCCAGCTCCTCCCGAGGGATCCCGAGGTGTTCCCAGGCCAGCTGGGGGGCCATTGTCTTCCCAACGTGTCCTGGGTCTTCCCCGTGGCTTCCTTGCGGTTGGAGGAGCCCTAAACACCTCCCTCGAAAGGCGTTCGGGTGGCATCCTGACCAGATGCCCGAACCACCTCATCCGGCTCCTCTCCATGTGGAGGAGCAGCGGCTTTACTTTGAGTTCCTACCGGATGTCAGAGCTTCTCACCCTATCTCTAAGGGAGAGCCCCGCCAACCGGCGGAGGAAGCTCATTTCGGCCGCTTGTACCCGTGATCTTGTCCTTTCGGTCATAACCCAAAGCTCATGACCATAGGCGAGGATGGGAACGTAGATCAACTGGTAAATTGAGAGCTTTTCCTTCCGGCTCAGCTTCTTCTTCACCACAACCGATCGATACAGCGTCCGCATTACTGAAGACGCCGCACCGATCCGCCTGTCAAGGTCATGATCCGCTCGGGTGGCTTCCTGACCAGATGCCCGAACCACCTCATCCGGCTCCTCTCCATGTGGAGGAGCAGCGGCTTTACTTTGAGTTCCTACCGGATGTCAGAGCTTCTCACCCTATCTCTAAGGGAGAGCCCCGCCAACCGGCGGAGGAAGCTCATTTCGGCCGCTTGTACCCGTTATCTTGTCCTTTCGGTCATAACCCAAAGCTCATGACCATAGGTGAGGATGGGAACGTAGATCGACCGGTAAATTGAGAGGTTTTCCTTCCGGCTCAGCTTCTTCTTCACCACAACCGATCGATACAGCGTCCGCATTACTGAAGACGCCGCACCGATCCGCCTGTCAAGGTCACGATCCGCTCGGGTGGCTTTCTGACCAGATGCCCGAAAGACCTCATCCGGCTCCTCTCGATGTGGAGGAGCAGCGGCTTTACTTTGAGTTCCTCCCGGATGACAGAGCTTCTCACCCTCTCTAAGGGAGAGCCCCGGCAACCGGCGGAGGAAACTCATTTCGGCCGCTTGTACCCGTGATCTTGTCCTTTCGATTATAACCCAAAGCTCATGACCATAGGTGAGGATGGGAACGTAGATCGACCGGTAAATTGAGAGGTTTGCCCTCCAGCTCAGCTCCTTCTTCACCACAACAGATTGATACAGCGTTCGCATTACTGAAGACGCCGCACCGATTCGCCGAACAACATTTAAAATAAAAAAATACATAAGCATAATATTGTCATGATCTGGATCATGTTTTTTGTTATGTTCAGTTTGGACCCCTTCCCTTATCTAAAAAAATATCCGTTTCTGAAAACCCTGCATATGTGTTCAGAGTCCTGTTCTGGTCGTGACAGTACACTCTGGCCAGTATGGACACAGCAGGATCGAAGCAGCTTCACACGTAGGAATCCCGCCTCTCTGGTCACGAGGAGCCGGTGGCAGTCTTGGACCAGGGAATCCAGGGGATCGCCCGAACCCAGGAGAACTTTTGGGACCGCTGTTACCTCCCAGGTAGGCCAACTTGCAGAACAGGTGCAACTTTTGCTCACCCAAATGACCAAGCCTGGTCCCGTACCCCCTGTGCCCAAGCCGCAGCCAGCCCCCATGACTCAGGTACTCCCCACCGTTCATAGTGGAGTGGAAGCCCGATTGGCCTCTCCTGAACGCTTTGCGGGCAAACCCGGACAATGCAAGGAATTCATCATAAACTGTGAGATGCATTTTGAGCTCTCGCCTCATGCATTTCTCACTAATCGTGCTAAGGTGTCCTCCGTGATCTCCTATCTGGCTGGGAGAGCACTGAAATGTGTCATGACCTAGAGGTCCAGGGTCTCTCACATATGCGGGTCACTCCGAGAGTTCACAGAGACTCTCCAAAAGACTTTGGATCCTGTCTCTTCCGAGCGCGAAAGGGCCAGAGTGTACTGTTACGACCAGAACAGGACTCTGAACACAGATGCAGGATTTTCAGAAACAGATATTTATTTAGAAAAGGGAAGGGGTCCAAACTGAAAATAACAAAAAAAAACATGATCCAGACCACAGATCATGACAAATATACAGCCGTTGTCAAAAGTTTAGTAGTAAAGAACATACGGTCTTGAGTTTCTGGCAAGCTTCTGGTTGAATTTTGACAACATCTTGACAAAATTGGTGCAGTTCAGCTAAATGTGTTGGTTTTGTGACATGGACTTGTTTCTTCAGCATTGTCCACACATCAAGACTTTAGGAAGGCGGTTCCAAAACCTTAATTCTAGCCTGATTTAGCCATTCCTTTACCACTTTTGACGTGTGTTTGGGATCATTGTCCTGTCGGAACACCCAACTGCGCCCAAGCTTACTTGCCAACCTTGAGACTTCTGTATTCGCCTCGTGCTCTGCTGGGCCGTCTTTCACGCCCAGTGTTGTGCCGTGGTCTAGTTGCGGGTTTTGTCGTGGTTGTCCCTCATGAGGGGGTGCGGCCGGACATGAGGGGGTGGGGCATGAAGTGATCGGCTGTTTCTCGGTGGACAGTGGGTCCGGGGGCTGGATGACTGCCCCACCGGCTTGTGTCTAGATTTGTTTGTTTATATATATATATATATGTGTTATTATTAGCCCTGCGATGAGGTGGCGACTTGTCCAGGGTGTACCCCGCCTTCCGCCCGATTGTAGCTGAGATAGGCGCCAGCACCCCCCCGCGACCCCAAAAGGGATTTAGCGGTAGAAAATGGATGGATGGTGTTATTATTATTAGATATGTGTGTCTATATGGATGGATGTAGGTATGTATACCTGTATGTGTATGTATGTATATGAATATATATAATTTTTTTGGGGGGGGGTGCTCTCGGGGCCTGCTTCTCCGGCGAGGATCGGTGCCTCAGGCTTCTGCAGCCTGAGTCCCACCTTCCACCCCTTCGTGATGCCCGTCTTGGTTGGGGCCTGCTGGGTCAAGTCCCCGCGTCTATTGTGGCAACTCAATGCCCTGCAAAGTATAAAGTCGGCCAGCTGCTCGGTTAGTGACCTTGTGTGTCAGCGTGTCTGTGATCTCTTTTTATTTTTCTTCTCTCAGCGGGAAGATACACCAGGGCAGAGTCTGGATGTTCCATTTCCATCATTGGGGTCCCTGGAAGCGGGGTGGGTGGTTCCCGTCGCCCTATGCTGGGCGGTCTTGCTGCGGACGATATGGGTGGGACGGGGCGGTCTTCCCGTCCGGCTGCGGGGAGTCTCTGGACCCCTCAGGCGGGGTGTCCCGCCTTTTTGCCCGTGTGGGGTGTGGTCCCTCGCTGGCTTGGGGGCTGGCTGTCCCCTCCGACTCGTCCTCTGCAGGGCCCGTCGGTCTATGGCCTGCCGGGCCTACCATGGGCTTCCTGTCGTGGGGCCGGTGCTCCCTTGTTCCCTTGGCAACGCACCTACTGTTTTGGGGTGGGCTCTCTGGGTGGATGGGGCTGTATTTTGGTTCCCGCACACACTGAAAGACAATTATGTTGTACATACAAATGCACATACATACTCACAAACACACAAATCGTCGGCGATCACTCGAAACGAGTATGATTGTCCTCCTGTTGCTGGGATTGCCTTCAGGAGAACGCCTGTGCGTGGAATCTTTTAAAGTAGGGAGACAGGTGCACAGACAGCCACCACACTTGCCTTGGCAAAGAGAAGGCCAGGGTCCAACGGCATGGAGACCAAGACAATTGGGGGCCCATCTTTGCTGCAGATTTGCTCAAAAAATAATAATTAATTAAAATCAATGGTGTTATGAGTTATTGACTTTTTTAAGGCTCCAATATTATATAATCTCAAATATTTAAAAAATATATATATTGGGTGAAAATATTGCATATTTTGTGTTTTTTCCATAAAAAAACTGGGGGTTTTTTGTGACAAAAAGAGCATACAACTTAAATCTTTAAACTCTTTATATTGACAGATAGACCTAATGTTGATCTAGAGCAGGGGTAGGGAACCTTTGGCTCTAGAGCCAGATCTGGCTCTCGGATAAATCGGAGCTGACATTGCTTAACATGATAAGTAATGAATAATTCCACTCGTAATCACAGTGTTAAAAATAACGTTCAAAATCCAAAACATTCTTATGCATTTTTAATCCATCCATCCGTTTCTACAGCACCTGTTCACGAAGTTGCGTTAAAGGTAAGAAGTTATTTATTTATTATTGGTTAGTGTGGGGCTTGACCTCCTGGGGGTTCTTCAGACCATCAAGCACTGACATGAGAGCCTGTTTCAGGGTTATAATATTGTTTTATTTTTCAATTAGTCTTTCAGTTGCTTTCCAGCGATTGTCTTTTTCTCTTTCGTTCTCGCTCGCGCTCCGGCTCCAGCCCCAACCTCGTCTCTCCTCCTGGCTAATGCTTAAAACAGAGCGACAGGTGATTAGATAACAAGGCCCAGGTGGGCCTTTTTACACACCTGACGCTGATTTCAAGGCCGATCCTGGCAACACCCCGGTTCGCTGCAGGCCCGCAGGCCACGCCCCCTCCACATTTAGCTTCAGAATAACAATGTTAATACAAAAAATAAGAGACCTATTATACTCTAGAAATGTTGGTCTTACTTAAAAATGCACGCGTTTAGTTGTGTTCAGTGTTAAAAACATATTATATGGCTCTTAAGTAAATACATTCTAAAATATTTGGCTTCTTGGCTCTTTCCGTCAAAAAGGTTCCCGACCCCTGATCTAGAGATTTAAAACTTGAATAATAATAAAAAAAATAATACTGAATAATGACACTTTTTTAATATTTTTTTGACCAAAAACCTTTGGGGTCCTTGAGATCAAGCCTGAGTGGAGGCCGAAATTTATATTTTTTATACATATATTGTATTGTTTTTTAAAAATAAAAAAATATCAAAATGGCCCCCACTTGCTTTGATTTTTCAGTGTGCGGCCCTGAGTGGATAAAGTTTGGACACCCCTGGACTAGAGAGTCCCTCGAACCAAACCAAAGTAAAATGTCAGAGCTGTTATTTTAAAGGGGAACTTTATCACTAGACTTGTGTAAGCGTCAATATATACCTTGATCTTGCAGAAAAAAAGACCATATGTTTTTTTAACCGATTTCCGAATTCTAAATGGGTGAATATTTATCGCTCTCGGAACAATGACGTCAGAACGTGACGTCACCTAGGTAATAAAGCCGCCATTTTCTCAAACACATTACAAACACCGGGTCTCAGCTCTGTTATTTTCCGTTTTTTCGACTATTTTTTGGAACCTTGGAGACATCATGCCTCGTGGGTGTGTTGTTGGAGGGTGTAACAACACTAACAGGGAGGGATTCAAGTTGCACCACTGGCCCAGAGATGCGAAAAGTGGCAAGAAATTGGACGTAATTTGTTCAAAATACGAGGGTGTGGGGAAAGCCGACAAATTGGTCAGTCGTTTGTTCCGCACACTTTACTGACGAAAGCTATGCTACTACAGAGATGGCAAGATTGTGTGGATATCCTGCGACACTCAAAGCAGATGCATTTCCAACGATAAAGTCAAAGAAATCTGCCGCCAGACCCCCATTGAATGTGCCGGAGTGTCTGCACATTTTACCGGCGGTGCTAAGGCAGACATGGCACAGAGATGTATGAAAATCGTGCAGATACATTTCCAACGATAAAGTCAACGAAATCACAAAGGTGAGTTTTGTTGATGTTGTTGACTTATGTGCTAATCAGACATATTTGGTCGCGGCATGACTGCCAGCTAATCGATGCTAACATACTATTTAGGCTAGCTGTATGTACATTTTAAACTATATTTACATACAGCGTTTCCCTCCACCCACATTTAATGCCAAACAAACCCTTACCAATCGACCGATTTAAGTTGATCCAGTGTAACAAGATGCGAAACTTCCGATCGTTGGTCTGCTAAGGCAAACATGGCCGAATAGCGTCAATAGCTATTCCCTCAAAAGCTTCAGTTTCTTCGTCAATTTCGTTTTCGCTATCTGCCTCCATACTCCGCCCATCCGTTTCAATACATGCGTAATCTGTCGAATCGCTTAAACCGCTGAAATCCGAGTCTGAATCCGAGCTGATGTCGCTATATCTTGCTGTGCTATCCGTATCGGCAACACTGGATGACGTCACAGGAAAATGGACGATGGCTTCACAGTTAGCGAAAATCAGGCACTTTAAAGCTTTTTTTTTAGGGATACTGGGTAAATAATCCATTAGTGTGTTCTCGGGGTCCTGTGTTATGTATCAGTCTGATGGCCCTTTTTTGCATTATGAATAGTGGTTGGATGTTCGTCCTGTATGTATTTCCCCAAACTTCTAGACAGTAACTCAAATATGGTAAAACAAGTGTACAATAAAGAGTGTGTAATATATACCGTGATGTTGCAGAAAAAAGACCATATTTACCACCCACATTTAATGCCAAACAAACTCTTACCAATCGACGGATTTAAGTTGATCCAGTGTAACAACATGCGAAACTTCCGATTGTTGGTCTGCTAAGGCAAACATGGCCGAATAGCGTCAATAGCTATTCCCTCAAAAGCTTCAGTTTCTTCTTCAATTTCGTTTTCGCTATCTGCCTCCATACTCCGACCATCCGTTTCAATACATGCGTAATCTGTCGAATCGCTTAAACCGCTGAAATCCGAGCTAATGTCGCTATATCTTGCTGTGCTATCCGTATCGGCAACACTGGATGACGTCACAGGAAAATGGACGGTGGCTTCACAGTTAGCGAAAATCAGGCACTTTAAAGCTTTTTTTTTAGGGACACTGTATTCCGGGATGGGTGAAATTTTTGAAAAAAAACTTCGAAAAATAAAATAAGCCACTGGGAACTGATTTTTATTGGTTTTAATCCTTCTGAAATTGTGATAATGTTCCCATTTAACTACTTTTTTTTTTTTTTTTTTTTAAATCCAATCCAAAATCGCAGAAATAATCGCGTGAGAAAAACATTCCTTTCCGAGGCTCGGCGCATGCACTTTAGCCCGACTCATGAGAATCCCCCCTCGACTGTATCTCTGAATCAGTCCGCATCATATTTACAGAGCTTGGCAGTTAAAAGCCCACAAGGCTTTATCTGATGCTGTGACAGATCTGTCTATTTACCATGCAACTCCGAACTCGGATCACCGTAGCTCAGCCAGAAACACTTACATCCGAAAATTTACCGTGACAAATAAAAGAAGTTGGCAGGAGATAGTTTTTTTTTTGTTTTTTTTTGGTGCATACTAGTATTCTGCAAAAGACTAAGTAAACTAAAGTGTAAGGCAGGGGTGTTAAATGCAGAACTTTCCTCCAGAAGGTCTTTTCTTTGTCCAGGTGATGTCATATGAAACAAAAAAAATGAGCCAGCAGTATGTTTAGAGGAGAAAAGGTGAGGCTTGTAATCCCAGGAACACTATGCATACCGTCAAGCATGGTGGTGGTAGTATTATGCTCTGGGCCTGTTTTGCTGGCAATGGTACGGCTGCTTTACAGAGAGTAAAGCACTTTATTTTTTTCTATATTTTTATTGTTATATTTTCAGAATGTTTATGTACAATCTGAAGTGTCTTTGTTTTTTTGTTTTAATGCCATGACTTTAATAGTCCTCCATGCGGCCCCTGAGCTAAAATGAGTTTGACACCCCTGCTGTAAGTCAAACAACTCAATTTTTGTTTCATCTGACATCACATGGACTAAGAAAAGACCTTCTGGAGGAAAGCTCTGAGGTCAGATGAAACAAATATTGAGCCACAATACCCAGCAATTTGTTAGGAGGAGAAAAGGTGAGGCCTTTAATCCCAGGAACACCAGACCTACCGTAAAGCATGGGGGTGGTAGTATTATGCTCTGGGCCTGTTTTGCTGCCAATGGCACTGGTGCTTTACAGAGAGTAAATGGGACGATGAAAAAAGGAGGATTACCTCCAAATTCTTCAGGACAACCTAAAACCATCAGCCCAGAGGTTGGGTCTTGAGCGCGGTTGGGTGTTCCAACAGGACAATGACCCCAAACACACTTCAAAAGTGGTAGAGGAATGGCTAAATCAAACTAGAATGAAGGTTTTTAGAATGGCCTTCCCAAAGTTCCAACTTAAGCACGTGGACAATGCTGAAGAAACAAGTCCATGTCAGAAAACCAACACATTTAGCTGAACTGCACCAATTTTGTGGTCAAAAATTCAAGCAGAAGCTTGTGAATGGCTACCAAAAGGTGAGGCCTTTAATCCCAGGAACACCAGACCTACCGTAAAGCATGGGGGTGGTAGTATTATGCTCTGGGCCTGTTTTGCTGCCAATGGAACTGGTGCTTTACAGAGAGTAAATGGGACAATGAAAAAGGAGGTTTACCTCCAAATTCTTCAGGAAAACCTAAAACCATCAGCCCAGAGGTTGGGTCTTGGGCACAGTTGGGTGTTCCAACAGGACAATGACCCCAAACACACTTCAAAAGTGGTAAAGGAATGGCTAAAACAGGCTAGAATGAAGGTTTTTAGAATGGCCTTCCCAATGTTCCGACTTAAGCGTGTGGACAATGCTGAAGAAACAAGTCCATTTCAGAAAATTAACATATTTAGCTCAACTGCACCAATTTTGTGGTCAAAAATTCAACCAGACGCTTGTGGATGGCTACCAAAAGCAACTTATTGCAGTGAAACTTGCCAAGGGACATGTAAACAAATATTAAAATTAGACCCAGCAGATTTGCTCACATTTTCAGTAGACCCATAATAAACTCAAAAAAGAACCAATTTTTTGTGACCAACAAGTATGTGCTCCAATCACTCTATCACAAAAAAAAACAAGAATTGTAGAAATGATTGGAAACTCAAGAGAGCCATGAAATTATGTTCTTTACAAGTGTATGCAAACTTTTGACCACGACTGTATATACAAAATAAACATTAGTACATCAGTCGAGGAAAATTATCAAACTTCGTAAATAACATCCCGTAATTTGATTTCAACATAACTTTTTTTAAATTGAAAATGAACACCGATGAGTTGACTGATGAACATTATCACATAATTTATTTAGAAAATATAAAAAAAACAACAAATAAAGATAGGATCCTAATAACCGCGACATGTAAGTGTAAAATAAAACATTACGATTTGTACAATTTCAGAATGTGCTAAAGTTGTCTTTATTTTTTAGTTATCGTGCCGTGATTTTACCAGTCCGGCCCACTTGGGAGTAGATTTTTTCTCCCTGTGGCCCCCCATCTAAAATGAGTTTGACACCCCTGCAATAAATCAGTGTTTTGTTTTTTTTAACCACTAATCTGCCATGCTGTGGGTGATTATCTAATTTCACCTATTTGGGTTAAAAATATTTTTTGCAAACCAGTAATTATAGTCTGCAAATGATGTGTTGTTGTTGAGCTCGGCAGAGTAACCGTGTAATACTCTTCCTTATCAGTAGGTGGCAGCCGGTGGCTACTTGCTTTGTAGATGTCGGGAACAGCGGGAGGTAGGGTGCAGGTAAAAAGCTATCTAATGCTTACACCAAAAATAAACAAAAGGTGAGTGCCGCTAAGAAAAGGCATTGAAGCTTAAGGCCTACTGAAGTGAAGTATCTTTATATAGCGCTTTTCTCAAGTGACTCAAAGCGCTTTACATAGTGAAACCCAATATCCAAGTTACATTTAAACCAGTGTGGGTGAAACTGGGAGCAGGTGGGTAAAGTGTCTTGCCCGAGGACACAACGGCAGTAATTAGGATGGCACAAGTGGGAATCGAACCTGCAACCCTCAAGTTGCTGGCACGGCTACTCCACCAACCGAGCTGTGCCGCCCCGTACTGAAATGAGATGTGCTTATTTAAACGGGGATAGCAGGTCCATTCTGTGTGTCATACTTGATCATTTCGCCATATTTTTGCTGGAAGGGTTTAGTAAAGAACATCCACGATAAAGTTTGCAACTTTTGGTCGCTAATAAAAAAGCCTTGCCTGTACCGGAAGTAGCACGGGTTGTGGAGCTCCTCACATCTGAACATTTTTTACAATCAAGGCCACCAGCAGGGAGAGCGATCCGGACAGAGAAAGCGACGATTTCCCCATTAATTTGAGCGAGGATGAACGATTTGTGGATGAGGAAAGTGAGAGTGAAGGACTAGAAAAAAAAAAAAATACTATACAGTGGGAGCGATTCAGATGTTATTAGACACATTTACTAGGATAATTCTGGAAAATCCCTTATCTGCTTATTGTGAAACTAGTGTTTTAGTGAGATTATATAGTCATACCTGTACAACCTGAAAGTCGGCCCCGCACCTTTCTTCAGCACCAGTCGACGGGTGGTGGCGAGGGACCCTCTTCCAAACACGATCTTTCGAAATGATCGCTGCATAATACACTGTACTTTGTGTGTGTGGTCCAATCCAACCGTGTTCGCTTGACCGCTCTGTTCCATAGTAAAGCTTCACCGTCATCTTTCGGGAATGTAAACAATGAAACACCGGCTGTGTTTGTGTTGCTAAAGGCGGCCGCAATACACCGCTTCCCACCTACAGCTTTCTTCTTTGACGCCTCCATTATTCATTGAACAAATTGCAAAAGATTCTGCAACAAAGATGTCCATAATACTGTGGAATTATGCGATGAAAAGAGACGAATTTTAGCTGAGAACGGTGCTGGAACCAAATGTCTTTTACAATGCGTGACGTCACTCATGTTTTAGCATGATACTTTTGCGCAAAATTTAAAATTGCAATTTAGTAAACTAAACCAGCCGTGTGTTGCAATGTTAATATTTCATCATTGATATATAAACTATCAGACTCCATGGTCGGTATTAAACTATCAGACTCCATGGTCGGTATTAAACTATCAATCAATCAATCAATCAATGTTTATTTATATAGCCCCAAATCACAAATGTCTCAAAGGACTGCACAAATCATTACGACTACAACATCCTCGGAAGAACCCACAAAAGGGCAAGGAAAACTCACACCCAGTGGGCAGGGAGAATTCACATCCAGTGGGACGCCAGTGACAATGCTGACTATGAGAAACCTTGGAGAGGACCTCAGATGTGGGCAACCCCCCCCCTCTTGGGGACCGAAAGCAATGGATGTCGAGCGGGTCTAACATGATACTGTGAAAGTTCAATCCATAGTGGCTCCAACACAGCCGCGAGAGTTCAGTTCAAGCGGATCCAAGACAGCAGCGAGAGTCCCGTCCACAGGAAACCATCTCAAGCGGATCAGCAGCGTAGAGATGTCCCCAACCGATACAGGCGAGCGGTCCATCCTGGGTCTCGACTCTGGACAGCCAGTACTTCATCCATGGTCATCGGACCGGACCCCCTCCACAAGGGAGGGGGGGACATAGGAGAAAGAAAAGAAGCGGCAGATCAACTGGTCTAAAAAGGAGGTCTATTTAAAGGCTAGAGTATACAGATGAGTTTTAAGACTCCATGGTCGGTATTAGTGGGTTTCAGTAGGCCTTTAGGGAAAGCTACACCGAACAAAACTAAACCTGAACTGGCTACAAAGCAAACAAAAATAGAATTCTGGACGACAGCAAAGACTTACTGTGGAGCAAAGACGGCGTCCACAAAGTACATCCGAACATGACATGAAAATCAACAATATCCACACAAAGAAACAAAGAAAAAAACACCGAAATATTCTTGATCGCTAAAACAAAGTAGATCGCCCAAAGGAAGACATGCTACAGGAAAATAACACACACAAAAAAAGAGAAAAAACACTAACATAGGAGCGCAAGACAAGAACTAAAACACTACACACAAGAAAACACAAAATAAGTCAGGGTGTGATGTGACAGGTGGTGAGAGTACACCTACTTTGAGACAAGAGCTATAGTGATGCATGCTTGGTTATGTTTTAAAGCAGTGGTTCTTAACCTTGTTGGAGGTAAAGTGTTGAATAACACACACAACAAATGAGTTATTCACAAAAGTTTGTGGACGAGATCAATCCAGTGTTTTTTTTTGTTTCATTTTTATTTCTTGTCAATTTGGCCTCTACAAGACCACTTTTTATCGTTTTTTTTTCATTTATTTAAGAAATGCAAAAAATGCGACATCACACCAATGGAAAACAATGTGACATTCTCATAAAGCGCTCTTTGTTTCAAACAAAAAGCAACATTGACAGTTAACAATAAATAGTGTATTGGCAAACAAAATAAACCTTTTTTTTTTTTTTTTTTTTTTCCGTGAACAACAACATAGTCATGATTGCATATAAAAATGAGACTTAAGTAGACAAAGAAAAAAAAAGGTTCTTGGCACGAAATTAAATAGAAATTTAAGTCATTTTCAGATTGAATGAACCCCCAAAGTCCATTGCTTTGTGAATCTGATTGTCCTTCACAGTTAGAATTGAGTATGTGCATGTACTGTACAAAATACACTATATTGCCAAAAGTATTTGGACACCCCTCCGAACGATCAGAATCAGGCGTCCTAATCACTTGGCCCAGCCACAGGTGCATACTATCAAGCACTTAAGCAAACATTAGTGAAAGAACGGGCCGCTTTCAGTGATTTCCAGCGTGGAACTGTCATAGGATGCCATCGGTGCGACAAATCCAGTCGTTCCAACATATTCCGGAGTAAGCTTTATCCATCCATTTTCTACCGCTTATTCCCTTTCGGGGTTGCGGGGGGCGCTGGCGCCTATCTCAGCTACAATCGGGCGGAAGGCGGGGTACACCCTGGACAAGTCGCCACCTCATCGCAGGGCCAACACAGATAGACAGACAACATTCACACTCACATTCACACACTACGGCCAATTTAGTGTTGCCAATCAACCTATCCCCAGGTGCATGTCTTTGGAAGTGGGAGGAAGCCGGAGGGAACCCACGCACTCACGGGGAGAACATGCAAACTCCACACAGAAAGATCCCGAGCCTGGATTTGAACCCTGAACTGCAGGACCTTCGTATTGTGAGGCAGACGCACTAACCCCTCTGCCACCGTGAAGCCGAAGTAAGCTTTATTAGAAGAAAATTGGATATTTTGGGAACAACAGCAACTCAGCCACCAAGCGGTAAGCCAAAGAAAACTGACGTAAACACTTCTCTGGAATAATGAATCATGCTTTACCATCCGGCAATCTAAAAGGACGAGTCTGGGTTTGGAGGTTGCCAGGAGATCGGTACATGTCAGACTTTAGTGGAGGAGGAATTATGGTGCGGGGTTGTTTTTCAGGGCTTAGTTCCAGTGAGGCGGACCAAACACTTTTGGCAACATAGTGTAGAGGATGCAACGGAAATAGATAACATAACGCTCTTATTTTGTCAGTACCTCGACGTTCATGCCGTCACACTCCTCGCTGGACCTTTTCGCCGCTCGTGCCCGCACTCGACAAAACATGTGCAAGAAGCAGCCATTGTCACAATGCAGAGTCTATACACAAAGTGGAGAAGTAATTTTTTTTCTTTCTAGAAGTTACCAGTGATTTCAGATTCAAAATTCAATAGAGGTTACTTTACATAGATTAAAATTCAAATAGTTTAAAAATTCAAATAAAGTTACTCGAGCCACTTTGGTTTTGTTTTTCAGGGTCGTGTTATAAAATGATGCATTTGCGAGCGTGACGGGTGCAAAGAAAAAAATTGTCCTCAATAAAATGCCCGGTCTTGTTCCTAAATTGATTGGCGTAGGCCAGGGGTCAGCAACCTTTTTGAAAGCAAGAGCTACTTCTTGGGTACTGATTAATGCGAAGGGCTACCAGTTGGATACACACTTAAATACATTGCCAGAAATAGCCAATTTGCTCAATTTACCTTTAATAAATAAATCTATATATATATAAAAAAAATGGGTTTTTCTGTCTGTCATTCCGTCGTACATTTTTTTTCCTTTTACGGAAGGTTTTTTGTAGAGAATAAATGATGAAAAAAACACTTAATTGAACGGTTTAAAAGAGGAGAAAACACGAAAAAAAATGAAAATTAAATTTTGAAACGTAGTTTATTTTCAATTTCGACTCTTTAAAATTCAAAATTCAACCGAAAAAAAGAAGAGAAAACCTGGTTAATTTGAATCTTTTAGAAAAAATTGAAAAAGGAATTTATGGAATATTATTAGTAATTTTTCCTGATTAAGATTAATTTTTGAATTTTGATGACATGTTTTAAATAGGTTAAAATCCAATCTGCACTTTGTTAGAATATATAACAAATTGGACCAAGCTATATTTCTAACAAAGACAAATCATTATTTCTTCTATATTTTCCAGAAATTTTTTTTTTAAATAAATTCAAAATAATTTAAAACAAGATTTAAATTTGATTTTATAAATTGTCTAGATTTGCCAGAATAATTTTTGTGAATTTTAATCATAATAAGTTTGAAGAAATATTTCACAAATATTCTTTGTCGAAAAAACAGAAGCTAAAATGAAGAATAAATCAAAATGTATTTATTATTCTTTACAATAAAAAAAAAAATTTAGGAAAGAAGAGGAAGGAATTTAAAAAGTAAAAAGGTATAAGTGTTTAAAAATCCTAAAATAATTTTTAAGGTTGTATTTTTTCTCTAATATTGTCTTTCTGAAAGTTATATGAAGCAAAAAAAAATAAAAATTATTTTAACAAGTGAAGACCAAGTCTTTAAAATATTTTCGTGGATTTTCTAATTCTATTTGAGTTTTGTCTCTCTTAGAATTAAAAACGTCGCGCAAAGCTAGGCCAGCTTGCTAGTAAATAAATAAAATGTAAAAAAAATAGAGGCAGCTCACTGGTAAGTGCTGCTATTTGAGCTATTTTAAGAACAGGCCAGTGGGCGACTCATCTGGTCCTAACGGGCGACCTGGTGCCCGCGGGCACCGCGTTGGGGACCCCTAGCGTAGGCAATCGTTGAGAACTCTCATCACGCACAAATGTCGTCAATGAAGTATATTCATATCACCAACACTTAAATTAGTTTTCGTATGTGATTGCAGTCCATTTGGGATCCGTCTAATCAAGCAACTAAGAAGTACAGTGGGGTAAAAAGTATTTAGTTCTCCCACTTAAAATGATGGCAGAGGTCTGTAATTTTCATCATAGGTACACTTCAACTGTGAGAGACAGAATGTGAAAAAAAATCCCAGGAATTCACATTGTAGGAATTTTAAAGAATTTATTTGTAAATTATGGTGGAAAATAAGTATTTGGTCAAGCATTCAAAGGAGGTTTTGGCTCAAAATCTCACGATACATGGCCCCATTCATTCTTTCCTTAACACGGATCAATCGTCCTGTCCCCTTAGCAGAAAAACAGCCCCAAAGCATGATGTTTCCACCCCCATGCTTCACAGTAGGTGTGGTGTTCTTGGGATGCAACTCAGTAATCTTCCTCCGAACACGACGAGTTGAGTTTGTACCAAAATGGATACATGGATGATACAGCAGAGGATTGGGAGAATGTCATGTGGTCTGATGAAACCAAAATAGACCTTTCTGGTATAAACTCAACTCGTCGTGTTTGGAGGAAGAAGAATACTGAGTTGCATCCCAAGAACACCACACCTACTGTGAAGCATGGGGGTGGAAACATCATGCTTTGGGGCTGTTTTGATGCTAAGGGGACAGGACGATCGATCCGTGTTAAGGAAAGAATGAATGGGGCCATGTATCGTGAGATTTTGAGCCAAAACCTCCTTCCATCAGTGAGAGCTTTGAATACTTATTTTCCACCATAATTTACAGACAAATTCTTTAAAATTCCTACAATGTGAATTCCTGGATTTTTTTTTTTTCACATTCTGTCTCTCACAGTTGAAGTGTACCTATGATGAAAATTACAGACCTCGGTCATCATTTTAAGTGGGAGAACTTGCCCAATACTTTTTTGCCCCACCGTACATAAATAATAATTAAAAAAATTCATAGGTTGAAAAAAAAAAAAATTCGTAGTAACAGAACATATACAAAAAAAAAAAAGCCACTTGACCTTTTTTTTTTTTTTTTTTTACCAGAATGGCTCCGCATCTCTCAGAAAAGCGAGTATTGACCTGTTGACGGACTAAAAATCCTTCTCTCTCGTCTGTGCCGTGTCTTTGTTTCTGTCTCAGCAGGGCATATGCAGTGCAATGCGAACATCTTCAATCAGGATTTTTTTTTTCTTCCCCCCCCCCCGCCCCAAAAGGAAAAGAAAACAATTCAAACAAATCTATACACATATAAAAATAAATCAATCGCCAACATGGAAAGATACATCTCACGTATATACAATATACTCCCGTATAAAATAGCTTTTATGTACATATAGACATCCGACCACGATACGATAATCCGTCTGTACAAAGTACACCTGAACCGTGAAGACAGGTGAGAGGTACTGAAGTGTATGGCTTGGTTTTTGGGACAATTTCCGAATATTTACAGACATCTACTTTACACGTTTTCCCAGGAATGCAAGGCTTCGGGGTCTCGCTTTTCAATTCTTCTGTTTCAAAAAAAAAAAATTGGTCCTAAGGGACCATCAGGACTTGTGGTTCTTGGCCCCCTGTTCAATGCAGCTTTGTTTTGGTGATAGAAATCTGTGGTGTGTGGGTCAATCCCGTGATACAACACGAGTTATTGAAGGTTGCAATGAACAAGGAGACCCAAAGTTCCGCCGGTTCTGTCTGAAAGAACCAGTAAGGGGGACTCTCCTTCTCTTCCAGTAACCGTTAAGACACCAATCGTCTCCAGTGTGTAAGGAAGCAACAGGCCTGGGGGGGTCTTGCAGGGTGTGCAGGTATAAGAGCAATTGTTCAGTAGTTTCCTCTTAGCAGAGGTTCAGGACATGATCGAAACCCCTTCCGCACTGACCAGCTGACCGGAAGTAGGGTCATATGTACCAGCCAGGTAGTACAGGTCTGGAGAGGTACTGTTGGGCTTCTGATCACATGTCATAGTCTCATACTCCTCCCGGCTTACCACCTGGCACTTATGAGAGATTGTCTGGACATCGTTTTCGTCCTCGTGACATGACTGGTACAAGGCGTGCTGGACAAATCAAATGGATTTTGGTTTGTCGCATTAAAATGTTAAGATTCAGGAAAAAAATCAAATAAAATCGCTTCTGCTTACCTTGCCATCTCGATGCCTCTTTCCCAGCTTGGTCTCTTCGGGGTGGTAGAACCATTTGACTTTGACCACCATGCTAGAGGTCCAGGATTCCCAGAAGTTCTCGATTTTACCAATGTAGGGAAGGTTAGGGCGTCCGGCTGAGAGAAACACGGCGCAGTCTCCCACTTTCACGGCTTCTTTTCCTCGAGTAATGGCCTTGTAGAAAAGCTTCTTGGCCTTCCCCTTAAGACCTCGTCTCTGCAGAAAACCGGACACGTTTAGAAAAAATGTAGGCTACAGACAACCTGGATACTGGTTGACTCGTCTCACCTGTGTAGGGTTGCCAGACCACCTCCACATCTGGCGTCCTGCAAGGAATGTGGACATCTTGGGTCTTGAAATGCATGAGTTACCCTCTGGTAGCATCCTCGGTTTCTTCACGTATTCTCGAGATGACTTAGAGACCGAACACGCTTTCCTCTTCAGGGATTTGCCGTTGGACATGTGACTGTCGGAAGATCCTTTGGTATTAGAAACAGCCAAAGCTTTGGCAACAAACGAATGTTGCCTTGAAGAAGTGGAGGGTTCGCTGGGTCGTAGCAGCCCCCGATGAGACGACAGGCAACTCTGTAGCATTAGTGTAGAACGTTCCTCGTCCTCTGAGCTGTAGGACGAGTCGTTGTCAGAGGAACAAAGACTCGAACTGGAGATCGAGCCTGATGAAGAGGAACTGGATGAACCAGAAGAGGAGGATGAAACGGGGAGATGGGAGAGAAAATGGCCAGCGGTTCGTAGTCCGCCCGAAGCCAATGCAAGGGTAGTCCTTTTCCTCTCCTCCTCTTCTTCTTCCTCATCCATATCAGAGTAGGAGCTATGACACTCTCGACGCGAGCTGAAGCCCCCGTATTCTCCAAGACGCACGGAAGATGAAGGCTTTCTTTGGGGTATGGATCCTTTCAAGAGAAGTTCTACTTTTGAGTTGCTGCCCTTTTTATTGTCTTTAACCAAAAGCACCGGATGGGAGTAGACCTCTGTCTTAGGCATTGCACTCATGCCGGAAGAACCACCACGGAGCAACATAGCCTTGCTGTTCTTGGTCTTTGGGGACGTTACTCCTTCATGATCTAACTTGACCAAAAACTCTTGTCCGGACTTCTTGCCCCTGGGCATCACCGGCTCGTCTTGTCTACGCCTCGGTCCATAGGGGCCACTTTTAGGCGCAACAGACGAATCTGGACCGGACCCCATTGACTTGGTACAGAAGGAGGAGTAGCCATTTGCGATACTGTGAAAGGAGTCCACCTCAAAGGAGCTACTGCTGAAAAGCCCTTTGGACGGGGCGGACAGAAGCGGTTGGATCTGAGTCAAAGCAAATGAGTCATCTTCCTTCAATCTCAAGGTCTTTCTGGGTGTCCCATTAAGCTGAAATAGATTGTGGGTCATTCTTTTCCTGGAGCTGGTCAATGAAGACCAGGCCGCGAAAAGGGAAGAATTTTTATTGCTGCTTTCAGCCAGCTGTTGTTGTTTTTGCTTTTTCCCAGAACCCTTTGGTCTCCCTAGAGGGGGGGGGAAGGCATTACTGGTTAAAGAACTGTGCAACGTGTAGGACGTGTGAATGTCGGAGATACCTGGTCTTCTCTTAGGAAGAGTCAGAGGATGGTTGTTTTTGAGAGAACTGGGAGTGTTGAGTCGGTCACTGGAGGCATGATTGAAATTGGGGTTTTTCTTGACTGTCCCAGTCGACACCGACACAGCTGGAAATGTCTCCCCACCTTGAAGATTATCATTTGCATTGAACTATTAGTTACAAATAAAATACCCCCTGGAAGTCCCTAATTGGGAGACACCCACATTGAATTTGATAACCTGGTGGCAGGAGGCGGATGTTTGGTACAGAAATCTTCCCTCTGTCTCCGTCGTCAAACTCTACCATCACTCCCGGCTTGGCGTCATCAGTGGAAGTCCCTGCAAGAGATACACCAATTAAAATAATCGGGAGAGTAAAGCCAGGCCAGGATATTCAGGGAGTTTTGGATGCATCACCTCTGCGAACATAGCCCGGGTACAAGCAGCGTGAGCGTTCACTCCAGTAAGCACACACCCTGGTTCCATCGTTCAGCACGGCCTGGGACTCAGGGCGCAGATCCAGGACCTGAAATAAAGACGTAAATTCTCCTTAGGACAGGAAAACAAACATGTTTAAGCGGTGTGAGAGCTTGCACGGGCAATCCACCGCGCTGCGATACCATGCCAATGTGCCAGTCCGGGGCTGAAAGGACCGGAAGCCTTGAAGTTGTAAACCCTGACTTGCTGAGTAATACCCAAGAAAGGCTCAATGGAGGTCTGGTGTGATTGGTGGTTGGCAGATCCTCTTTCAAACAATAGTTGGGCCTGTTTTTCAGATTGCTTCCATTGACTGTTGCTATGACAAGAGACTCTTTTGACGGATGAGGTGTAGATGTGGGTGTGAGAGACCATCCATCCATCCATCCATCATCTACCGCTTATCCGAGGTCGGGTCGCGGGGGCAACAGCCTAAGCAGGGAAACCCAGACTTCCCTCTCCCCAGCCACTTCGTCTAGCTCTTCCCGGGGGATCCCGAGGCGTTCCCAGGCCAGCCGGGAGACATAGTCTTCCCAACGTGTCCTGGGTCTTCCCCGTGGCCTCCTACCGGTTGGACGTGCCCTAAACACCTCCCTAGGGAGGCGTTCGGGTGGCATCCTGACCAGATGCCCGAACCACCTCATCTGGCTCCTCTCGATGTGAAGGAGCAGCGGCTTTACTTTGAGCTCCTCCCAGATGGCAGAGCTTCTCACCCTATCTCTAAGGGAGAGCCAGGAAACTCATTTCGGCCGCTTGTACCCGTGATCTTATCCTTTCGGTCATGACCCAAAGCTCATGACCATAGGTGAGGATGGGAACGTAGATCGACCGGTAAATTGAGAGCTTTGCCTTCCGGCTCAGCTCCTTCTTCACCACAACGGATCGGTACAACGTTCGCATTACTGAAGACGCCGCACCGATCCGCCTGTCGATCTCACGATCCACTCTTCCCTCACTCGTGAGGGAAGGGTACCTAGGGTGTGAGAGCATCAAAATCTATTTTTCTTCCAAAACCGAGAGAAAACCCCAAACCAGTGAAGTTGTCCCGTTGTGTAAAAATGGTGAATAAAAACAGAATGCAATGATTTGCCAATCCTTTTTCAGCCTATATTCAATTGAATAGACTGCGAGGACGAGCTACTTAACGTTCAAACTGAAAAATGTTGGTATTTTTTTGCAAACATTAGCTCATTTGGAATTTGATACTTGCAACATGTTTCAAAAAAGCTGGCACACGTGGCAAAAAAGACTGAGAGAGCTGAGGAATGCTCATCAAAACACTTATTTGGAACATCCCACAGGTGAATAGGCTAATTGGGAACAGGTGGGTGCCTAAAAGCAGTAGTAATATTTATATATTCTCTCCGTGGAGGTGGAAGTAGGGCAAGAAATCTTCCTGTATTGATTTTATCAACTTGTATCACTCTAGATGGGTCAAATACAAACCCCAAAACCAGTGAAGTTGGCACGTTGTGTAAATGGTAAATAAAAACAGAATTCAATGATTTGCAAATCTTAACTTATATTCAATTGAATAGACTGCAAAGACCAGATATTGAATTCTATTGATATTTTTTGCATTATTAGCTCATTTGGAATTTGATGCCTGCAACATGTTTCAAAAAAGCTGGCACAAGTGGCAAAAAGACTGAGAAGGTTGAGGAATGCTCATTAAACTCTTATTTGGAACATCCCACAGGTGAACAGGCTAATTGGGAACAGGTGGGTGCCTAAAAGCAGCTTCCATGAAATGCTCCGTCATTCACAAACAAGGATGGGGCGAGGGTCACCCCCTTGTGAACAAAGGCGCAAAGAAATTGTCCAACAGTTTTAGAACAACATTTCTCAATGAGCTATTGCGAGGAATTTAGGGATTTCACCATCTACGGTCCGTAATACAATCAAAAGGTTCAGAAAATCTGGAGAAATCACTGCACTTAAGCGGTTAAGGCCGCGACCTTCGATCCCTCGGGCGGTACTGCATCAAAAAGCGACATCGGCGTGTAAAGGATATCACCACATGGGCTCAGGAACACTGCAGAAAACCACTGTCGGTAACTACAGTCGGTCGCTACATCTGTAAGTGCAAGTTAAAACTCTACAAAGCAAATCCAAAGCCATTTATCAACAACACCCAGAAACGCCGCCGGCTTCGCTGGGCCCGAACTCATCTAAAATGGACTGATGCAAAGTGGAAAAGTATTCTGTGGTCTGACGAGTGCATATTTCAAATTGTTTTTGGAAACTGTGGACGTTGTGTCCTCTGGACCAAAGAGGAAAATAACCATCCGGATTGTTATAGGCGCAAAGTTGAAAAGCCAGCATCTGTGATGGTATGGGGATGTATTAGTGCCCAAGGCATGGGTAACTTACACATCTGTGAAGGCACCATTAATGCTGAAAGGTACATACAGGTTTTGGAGCAACATATGTTGTCATCTAACCAACGCTATCATGGACGCCCCTGCTTATTTCAGCAAGACAATGCCAAGCCATGTGTTACAACAGCATGGCTTCATAGTAAAAGAGTGCAGGTACTAGACTGGCCTCCCATTGAGAAGGTGTGGCGCATTATGAAACCTAAAATACCACAACGGAGACTGTTGAACAACTTAAGCTGTACATCAAGCAAGAATGGGAAATAATTCCATTTGAAAAGATGGTCTCCTCAGTTCCTGAGTGTTGTTAAAAGGAAAGGCCATGTAACACAGTGGTAAAAATGCCCCCGTGACAACTTTTTTGCAACGTGTTGCTGCCATCAAATCCAAAGTTAATGATTATTTGCAAAAAAAAAAATGTTTTCAGTTGGAACATTTAATATCTTGTCTTTGCAGTCTATTCAATTGAATATAAGTTCAAAAGGATTTGCAAATAATTGTATTGTGTTTTTATTTACAAATTACTCAGTGTGCCAACTTCACTGGGTTTGGTTTTTGTATCGTAGTCAAAGTATGTATTTTATTCCGAAGCAAATAACAAAGTAGTTAGTAAAAAAAGGTTAAGAACAGAAAAGTTGACTCGACTTTTTTTTCTTCCTTTGAAGTACTTACAGCTTCCCGCAGCAGTTGGTCCAAAGAATAGATCTTTGCTCGGTTTCCTCTTTCTCCGTCGATTGTAACACTAAATCTAGAAAGAGAAGAATATTTCCAACCTGTTGATTAGTCATTCCCATTGTATTACTGCAAATGCCTTTTAAAGGCAGATCTTCACAATCTACTTGGTGTATTTTGTTCCCTCAGCGTACGGGAAAACCAAACCAAACTGTGACCTTAAACCGAAGGTATGCGCCCAACCATGAATGAGGTGTAGCGTTACACCCCTATTATGTAACATGCTATCCTTTGATCATTTTGCGGCATACTCAAATAGCCATCGGTTATGTATCGGCTTACATATCTGGGAGCTCCATAGTGTGCACCCTGGCAGCATACAAAAGCTCATCCTCCTTAGAGACCAGGATCTTTAGTCCATCTGATAACAGTTCTTTGGTCAGGACACAATTTGGAACTGTAAAAAAAAAATTATGATGAATACTTTGGCAGATAAAACACAAGATATAGCATCCTTTTTACCTTCAGGACTCTTTGTGCATGAATCACTGTTCTCCTCCTCCTCCTCTTCCTCTGAGAAGCTGCTGCCGTCCATCTGAAAGCCCTCGTCAGCTGCAAAACTCTCCAAGAGTCGACTAACCGCTCGACCTTTTGGCTGCGGATCATAGAGAAAACGATCCAAAAACTTGAAATGTAAAAAAAAAAAAAATGTCATTTCGATTATTTGAAATACCCTACCTGTGGGTCCTTGGCTCTTCGGCTTTTGCCGCAATCCTCGCTCTTTGGAAATGGCGCCCAGCAATTTCTCTGCTGATGTACACAATAAGAGGGATTGAAATGATGAACTCATTTATCTGTATTGTGCATTTACTTCAAAGGGAAGGCAGCTGGATTTCTGTTTACTGCTAAGTAGTACCGTATTTTTCGGTTTATAAGTCGCTCTGGTCGAAAATGCATAATAAAGAAGGGAAAAAACATATATCAATCAATCAATCAATGTTTACTTATATAGCCCTAAATCACTAGTGTCTCAAAGGGCTGCACAAACCACCACGACATCCTCGGTAAGCCCACATAAGGGCAAGGAAAACTCACACCCAGTGGGACATCGGTGACAATGATGACTATGAGAACCTTGGAGAGGAGGAAAGCAATGGATGTCGAGCGGGTCTAACATGATACTGTGAAAGTTCAATCCACAATGGATCCAACACAGTCGCGAGAGTCCAGTCCAAAGCGGGTCCAACTCAGCAGCGAGAGTCCCGTTCACAGCGGAGCCAGCAGGAAACCATCCCAAGCGGAGGCGGATCAGCAGCGCAGAGATGTCGAGGCGGATCAGCAGCGCAGAGATGTCCCCAGCCGATACACAGGCAAGCAGTACATGGCCACCGGATCGGACCGGACCCCCTCCACAATGTCGCACTGGAGTATAAGTCGCATTTTTGGGAGAAATGTATTTGATAAAATCCAACAAAGCCATTACATTTCAAGCACTTCCTGTTTAACATTCTAATGTGGGCAGTTCACCATTAACTAATATTAATTTGGAAAAACAATTGAGTATTTCCCCAAGCATCAACATTGGTGACATCCACAACTGCCACAACACATTCATTTATCATCATTCAATTACTCTTACAATATTACCAAACAATGGTCAAAAATTACACCATAGCCAAAATCACACACAAACTTTAATCAACGTCAACGTGGTAAATTTAAGGAAAAAATTAAATAAAAAACGAATGTAGAACTACACATTTTTACAATATAGTTCAGGGTGCGCATCGTGCCGTCAACCAAATTGCGAGCAGTGCACAGAACTCATTCGCGGAAGAGAAAAAGAAAATGTCAGCGATCGTCGCACACACACGTCAACCAATAAGAATTCGGCGGGGAGGGTCATGGAAGGCTAAATGCTATATGCTACTGCCGTAGCTATTAAAATGGACCATTTCATCATTGGCGGTAACTTATAAAAACTGGGAATGGCTGAACAAAAATGGCTACCGGAAAGGAAATCATGTACTGCAGATTACAAGCTGGACGTAGTGAAATATGCAGCAGAAAACGAAAAGAGGAAGTGGCGCATACTTCGCAGAGTTGTTTAGAAGCGACATCGAGGAAGAAGATTTCATGGGATTTATCGATTAGGAGTGACAGATTGTTGGGTAAACGTATAGCATTTTCTATAAGTTATAGTTATTTGAATGACTCTTAGGTTAACATCCCAGGCATCTTCTCAGTTGGTTATTTATGCCTCATATAACGTACACTTATTTAGCCTGTTGTTTACTATTCTTTATTTATTTTAAATTGCCTTTCAAATGTCTATTCTTGGTGTTCCCCCTATAAAAGCGACTTATACTCCACTTATACTTATATATGTTTTTTTCCTTCTTTATTACCGTATTTCCTTGAATTGCCGCCGGGGTGCTAATTAATTTAAAACCTCTTCTCACTCTGGCATTTACCAAAGACATGCGGTAAATTTAGGCCTGCGCTTATAAATTTGAGTGTGATGTAAAGATACCATCATGAAAATCCCATTTAATAAAAAAAAAACCTATTATGTTCTTACCTTTACTTATAAATGAAGTCCAGGCGCAGCACATTCTGATCAAAAGCATCGATAACTTGTTTATAGAAGTCTTCCTTATCTTTCTTCAGTTTTAAAAGTCTCTTTCTCGATGGAGATCTTCCTTTATTACCTCCTGCTTCGATTGAGAGTCCAGTTTAGAAAACGGTTTTATTTTAGATATGTAATCCTCCGTGTTAAAAGTGCGGGCAAGAGGAAAAAATAAACGATCCTTGCTCGCTCTTGCTGCTTGTTGTCACTTCTTCTGCAGTCGCAATAATGATCACTAGCGCCCTCTACCACCAGGAGGCAGGAGTCATTTAATGACTCATATTTGACACACGCAGCTACGGTATATTAAGAAAACATAGCTGCTTACTGTTCTTTTTAGCATATTCAATAACTTGGACCTTAAATCCTACTGAATAGCTACTGAATGAGAATCAGCACCTCCAAGTCCGAGTCCATGGTTCTCGCCCGGAAAAGGGTGGAATGCCATCTCCGGGTTGGGGAGGAGACCCTGCCCCAAGTGGAGGAGTTCAAGTACCTAGGAGTCTTGTTCACGAGTGGGGGAAGAGTGGATCGTGAGATCGACAGGCGGATCGGTGCGGTGTCTTCAGTAATGCGGACGTTGTACCGATCCGTTGTGGTGAAGAAGGAGCTGAGCCGGAAGGCAAAGCTCTCAATTTACCGGTCGATCTACGTTCCCATCCTCACCTATGGTCATGAGCTTTGGGTCATGACCGAAAGGATAAGATCACGGGTACAAGCGGCCGAAATGAGTTTCCTGGCTCTCCCTTAGAGATAGGGTGAGAAGCTCTGCCATCCGGGAGGAACTCAAAGTAAAGCCGCTGCTCCTCCACATCGAGAAGAGCCAGATGAGGTGGTTCGGGCATCTGGTCAGGATGCCACCCGAACGCCTCCCTAGGGAGGTGTTTAGGGCACGTCCAACCGGTAGGAGGCCACGGGGAAGACCCAGGACACGTTGGGAAGACTATGTCTCCCGGCTGGCCTGGGAACGCCTCGGTATCCCCCGGGAAGAGCTAGACGAAGTGGCTGGGGAGAGGGAAGTCTGGGTTTCCCTGCTTAGGCTGTTGCCCCCGCGACCCGACCTCGGATAAGCGGAAGAAGATGGATGGATGGGATGGATGGATACCTATTAATCTTCTTCCCTTTATGCGATTTCAAATGATTGAAATCAGCCTCCTCCAATTTGAAAATGATGACTTGTTACGTGACGAGTTTGACCCGGCGGAAATTCTAACAGTAGACATGCGCTAATAAAAATAATATTTTGCGAGACGAGTTTGACCTGGGGCTTCACGGTGGAAGAGGGGTTAGTGCGTCTGCCTCACAATACGAAGTTCCTGCAGTCCTGGGTTCAAATCCAGGCTCGGGATCTTCCTGTGTGGAGTTTGCATGTTCTCCCCGTGAATGCGTGGGTTCCCCCCGGGTACTCCGGCTTCCTCCCACTTCCAAAGACATGCACCTGGGGATAGGTTGATTGGCAACACTAAATTGGCCCTAGTGTGTGAATGTGAGTGTGAATGTTGTCTGTCTATCTGTGTTGGCCCTGCGATGAGGTGGCGACTTGTCCAGGGTGCACCCCGCCTTCCGCCCGATTGTAGCTGAGATAGGCGCCAGCGCCCCCCGCGACCCCGAAAGGGAATAAGCGGTATAAAATGGATGGATGGATGGAGTTTGACCTGGCGTTAATCCTGAGCCGGCCGTAATGCTAAGCATGCGCTAATTATTTTGTGAAACGGGTTTGACCCGGCAGTAATTCTAGTCAGGCGCATACTATATACCCGGCGGCAATTCAAGGAAATACGGTATGCATTTTAGGCCGGTGCGACCTATACTTGTCTGTTGTTGGTGTGAAAGCATGGAATTCTCCAAACAAAGACTTAAAAAGCTGTAAGAATATATTTGTATTTAAAAAAAGTTATAAAAAGAGAAAACTGAAATGATATCAAACCGAGTTTTGATTTAGATTGGACGTGTCATTGTGAAAGTGCTTAAAGGAAAATGGAAAATTATGTTGGAGTTTGGGTGTTGGTGGAGGGAACAGTTAGAATTCATCTAAAATATTGTAATTTGTGTTAAAAAAGGGGCAGATAAATATAAGAATATAATTCTTCCATCTGCTCCTTTCTGATCATGGAAATGTATAAGAAAGAAAAACAAAAAAAAACAAAGTGTCAATTGTACGTGGCTTGTAAATATGCATTTTCATGAAAGGAATAAAAATAAATGATGATGATGATGACACTCCGGAGCGACTTATACTCCGAAAAATACGGTACCCTCTTAGGTCTCTGGAAGGGAGTTGTCCATCCATCCATCATCTTCCGCTTATCCGAGGTCGGGTCGCGGGGGCAACAGCCTAAGCAGGGAAGCCCAGACTTCCCTCTCCCCAGCCACTTCGTCTAGCTCTTCCCGGGGGATCCCGAGGCGTTCCCAGGCCAGCCGGGAGACATAGTCTTCCCAACGTGTCCTGGGTCTTCCCCGTGGCCTCCTACCGGTTGGACGTGCCCTAAACACCTCCCTAGGGAGGCGTTCGGGTGGCATCCTGACCAGATGCCCGAACCACCTCATCTGGCTCCTCTCGATGTGGAGGAGCAGCGGCTTTACTTTGAGTTCCTCCCGGATGGCAGAGCTTCTCACCCTATCTCTAAGGGAGGAAACTCATTTGGGCCGCTTGTACCCGTGATCTTATCCTTTCGGTCATGACCCAAAGCTCATGACCATAGGTGAGGATGGGAACGTAGATCGACCGGTAAATTGAGAGCTTTGCCTTCCGGCTCAGCTCCTTCTTCACCACAACGGATCGGTACAACGTCCGCATTACTGAAGACGCCGCACCGATCCGCCTGTCGATCTCACGATCCACTCTTCCCTCACTCGTGAACAAGACTCCTAGGTACTTGAACTCCTCCACTTGGGGCAGGGTCTCCTCCCCAACCCGGAGATGGCACTCCACCCTTTTCCGGGCGAGAACCATGGACTCGGACTTGGAGGTGCTGATTCTCATTCCGGTCGCTTCACACTCGGCTGCGAACCGATCCAGCGAGAGCTGAAGATCCCGGTCAGATGAAGCCATCAGGACCACATCATCTGCAAAAAGCAGAGACCTAATCCTGCGGTTACCAAACCGGAACCCCTCAACGCCTTGACTGCGCCTAGAAATTCTGTCCATAAAAGTTATGAACAGAATCGGTGACAAAGGACAGCCTTGGCGGAGTCCAACCCTCACTGGAAACGTGTTCGACTTACTGCCGGCAATGCGGACCAAGCTCTGGCACTGATCATACAGGGAGCGGACCGCCACAATAAGACAGTCCGATACCCCATACTCTCTGAGCACTCCCCACAGGACTTCCCGAGGGACACGGTTGAATGCCTTCTCCAAGTCCACAAAGCACATGTAGACTGGTTGGGCAAACTCCCATGCACCCTCAAGAACCCTGCCGAGAGTATAGAGCTGGTCCACAGTTCCACGACCAGGACGAAAACCACACTGTTCCTCCTGAATCCGAGGTTCGACTATCCGACGTAGCCTCCTCTCCAGTACACCTGAATAAACCTTACCGGGAAGGCTGAGGAGTGTGATCCCACGATAGGGAGTTGTATTCCTTTTAATAACAACATATTATGAATTAGAATATAATTATGAACCTTTCCTGAATTTGTCATCTTCGGATGACAGAATATCACCAGCGGGAATCACAGAACGATACGAAAAGTATCGGCTTGATCTTGGCCCCTAACCCAGGGAACCTAACCTTTGTGGTTATCCATCTTATTATTATCGTTCCTTTGAATCTCATCAACATCTTCGCACAAATATTCCCCCGCTAACCTTGATGGTTCCTCTCAACACGGTGCTTTTGCGTGTTGCCCTCTTCAACCTCTCCGTGGTGGACGGGAAGACGGGCAGTCCCATGCTACGACGGAACCGGTTGCCTCTGTTGCCGTGGTTCCCCCACCGAGGCTCCTTGCTTCTGGGTGCGCACGCTCTCCTGAAGTTATGATCCGCCCTGATCTGATCTTCATGGCGGCTTTGGACCGAAGCAGCCAGGCCCGGTCTACTGGAGGGGTTCTTCTTCCTTACTTTGACCTCGCCTTCCGCGCCAGAAAGACTATGGGAGCCTGCAGAGGTTCAGTAGGGAGACAGACTTGTGTGAGACGAAACAGATGCTTCTTGCGACGTCTAAATCAGAAGTCAGCCTTACCGTGAAGCTCCTGTCTCTGCTTTTTGTTCCGAGCTTTCTGATTCGCCTCAAGTTTTACAATAGAGGAAGGACTCGGATCTGTCACGGTGGAAATGGGGGTCACATCTCTGCAATGTTGGGCTCTTGGTTCTTGACCTTCATCACTGTCATTACTGCCTTCTTCTTCTTCTTCTCCTGGCGGAAGATAAAAACACATCATACAATGTTTTCTTTTTCATTCACACAAACACCTCATCATGGTACAAACCCCGTTTCCATATGAGTTGGGAAATTGCGTCAGATGTAAATATAAACGGAATTCAATGATTTGCACATCCTTTTCAACCCATATTCAGTTGAATGCACTACAAAGACAACATATTTGATGTTCAAACTCATAAACTTAATTTTCTTTTACAAATAATAATTTAACTTGAAATTTCATGGCTGCAACATGTGCCAAAGTAGTTGGGAAAGGGCATGTTCACCACTGTGTTACATCACCTTTTCTTTTAACAACACTCAATAAACGTTTAGGAACTGAGGAAACTAATTGTTGAAGCTTTGAAAGTGGAATTCTTTCCCATTCTTGTTTTATGTAGAGCTTCAGTCGTTCAACAGTCCGGGGTCTCCGCTGTCGTATTTTACGCTTCATAATGTGCCACACATTTTCGATGGGAGACAGGTCTGGACTGCAGGCAGGCCAGGAAAGTACCCGCACTCTTTTTTTTTTTACGAGGCCACGCTGTTGTAACACGTGCTGAATGTGGCTTGGCATTGTCTTGCTGATATAAGCAGGGGCGTCCATGAAAAAGACGGCGCTTAGATGGCAACGTATGTTCTTCCAAAACCTGTATGTACCTTTCAGCATTAATGGTGCCTTCACAGATGTGTAAGTTACCCATGCCTTGGGCACTAATGCACCCCCATACCATCACAGATGCTGGCTTTTGAACTTTGCGTCGATAACAGTCTGGATGGTTCGCTTCCCCTTTGGTCCGGATGACACAATGTTGAATTTTTCCAAAAACAATTTGAAATGTGGACTCGTCAGACCACAGAACAGTTTTCCACTTTGCATCCGTCCATCTTAGATGATCTCAGGCCCAGAGAAGCCGGCGGCGTTTCTGGATGTTGTTGATAAATGGCTTTCGCTTTGCAAAGTAAAGCTTTATTTTGAACTTACAGATGTAGTGACGAACTGTATTTAGTGACAGTGGTTTTCTGAAGTGTTCCTGAGCCCATGTGGTGATATCCTTTAGAGATTGATGTCGGTTTTTTGATACAGTGTTGTCTGAGGGATCAAAGGTCATGGTCATTCATTGTTGGTTTCCGGCCATGCCGCTTACGTGGAGTGATATCTCCAGATTCTCTGAACCTTTTGATGATATTATGGACCGTAGATGTTGAAATCACTAAATTTCTTGCAATTGCACTTTGAGAAATGTTGTTCTTAAAGTGTTGGACAATTTGCTCACGCAGTTGTGGACAAAGGGGTGTACCTTTCTTGTGAAAGACTGAGCATTTTTTTGGGAAGCTGTTTTTATACCCAATCATGGCACCCACCTGTTCCCAATTAGCCTGCACACCTGTGGGATGTTCCAAATAAGTGTTTGATGAACATTTTTAAAGTTTATCAGTATTTTTTGCCACCTTTCCCAACTTCTTTGTCACGTGTCGCTGGCATCAAATTCTAACGTTAATGATTATTTGCCAACAAAAAAAAAATCTTTATCAGTTTGAACATCAAATATGTTGTCTTTGTAGCATATTCAACTGAATATGGGTTGAAAAGGATTTGCAGATCATTGTATTCCGTTTATATTTACATCGAACGCAATTTCCCAAATCATATGGAAACGGGGTTTGTAAATAGTTCATAAAAAATGATGTACCAAGTGCTTCCACGGTATTTCCTGGTGTAAACCCACATGCTGCAGAGCCAGAACATAGGGGTGGGAAAAGAGTGGGAGTTGTGTGTGTGTGTGTGTGTGTGTGTTTGTCACATTGCTTGCCCCTTGAATGTCAGTCTCTGAGTCTGCAGGGCTGTCAAAACCTTTCATAGGCAAGTGTCCACAGCTGCACATGTAGCACACTTCAACCAACAGGGCTGATCAACGAGGTGTCTAATTGTCCATGCACACCTTATAGGCATATCGAAATTGCTTGGAATGTGATTTAGTATTTGTACTTTAAGTCTATGTTTACACTAAGCCCTTAAAACCCCTTGAACAATTAGTAATAATTTAAGTCTCACCTTAAAACTCATCTGTATACTCTAGCCTTTAAATAGACCTCCTTTTTAGACCAGTTGATCTGCCGCTTCTTTTCTTTCTCCTATGTCCCCCCCTCCCTTGTGGAGGGGGTCCGGTCCGATGACCATGGATGAAGTACTGGCTGTCCAGAGTCGAGACCCAGGATGGACCGCTCGTCGGGACCCAGGATGGACCGCTCGCCTGTATCGGTTGGGGACATCTCTACGCTGCTGATCCGCCTCCGCTTGAGATGGTTTCCTGTGGACGGGACTCTCGCTGCTGTCTTGGATCCGCTTGAACTGAACTCTCGCGGCTGTGTTGGATCCACTATGGATTGAACTTTCACAGTATCATGTTAGACCCGCTCGACATCCATTGCTTTCGGTCCCCTAGAGGGCGGGGGTTGCCCACATCTGAGGTCCTCTCCAAGGTTTCTCATAGTCAGCATTGTCACTGGCGTCCCACTGGATGTGAATTCTCCCTGCCCACTGGGTGTGAGTTTTCCTTGCCCTTTTGTGGGTTCTTCCGAGGATGTTGTAGTCGTAATGATTTGTGCAGTCCTTTGAGACATTTGTGATTTGGGGCTATATAAATAAACATTGATTGATTGATTGATAATAATAACAATAATACATTGAACTTATAAGGCGCCTTTCTGGGCACCGTACAAAATCAAAACAATGAAATGAATTGGATACAAACAACAAAGGTCAATACGATTTACAATGAATAAGCAGTTGGGAATAGGTGTTGTGGAGGTGGGTGTGGTCAGCGCGCTTGCAGGCGAAAAGGTCACCGGCTCTGTCTACAGAGGACAAGCATCATCGGATAGGGGACAGCGAGACACAGCTGGCAGGTGCTTAGATTTCCCGGGTGGTACGTGTTAATCCAATCATTTGTTGTTTTTAACAGTAAGCGGCCGGGAGCAGGAGGAGAGAGAGGACACGGACGTGGCTGCTGGAGAGAAAACTGGTTATAAAATCGATGTACATTAAAACTTTGTTCAACTTTGTACGCCTGGCTCCTGTGAAGCGTATGTCAGTGGAACCGCTAGGAAACATCCTCCACAGGTGTGTTTTGAGTCTCGATTTGAAGAGGGATATTGAGTCTACGTTACGATGGTCTGGTGGTAATGAGTTCCAAAGATGAGGGGCTGAAATATTGGGCACCCACGGTGGACAATGAACTAATAATTACTTAGCCTAAGCATCGTGTCAGCCACACTAAACCATCGTTTAAGGTCCCTATCCCTGGATGATTTTTTACACGGGTAAATGCGCCGTGTAATTTCTTAGCTTTGTATGGACTCGTCGATCGTTTACAAACTGAGTGCGGAGAGGAAGTGACGTCAGAAGAAAAGCGCCACAGCCAGCTTCGTAACAACGGGAGCTAACCACGAGAAAGATGGAGGCGAGTCATCCAGACATACCCGTGTTTCTAATCTTCTACATGTACAGACGCTTGGGGGAAATCACACGTCAATACCTTAAGTGAAGGAATTGCACGATTGCTGCTATTTAGGATACAACACTTCTCAGACGGCACCGAAAAACTTCGTCCATTTGACGAAGGCGAGACAATGAGAATGCGGGCTCCCGTGGATGTGATAAAAAAGGTAACGTGTGCTTTGTATGACCCTGGCCGACGAGGGAAGACTGCGGAAAAAATCGAATGCATTCCGACCGGCAAAGCAGACTGTATCAGTTATCGTCCGCCATGTATGTTGCCGACTCAACTCACCAAAAACTATCTTAAACAACCATCGTGTGTGTGGACAAGGATAAAATTAGGTGGTAATTACCCTGGATAACCTTAGTGTAGAAGGGACTTAAGGCGATCTTTACGTTACGGGAGCCCATTCAGAAATCCCACCTTGTTCTGAAGAGTCGCTCTCAGGATTGGAAGTCTCTCCCAATGACTCCTGTCTTGTACCATGGACCGTCCTCGGACCCGTCTTGGTCTGATGAGTGAAATCCTGGCCCCCTTTCATAGCCCAGTTCTCCTGGGTGCCACTGTCCACGCTGGCTGCTGACAAGAGTTGCATCATAGCTAAACCGCAGGTCAACTTTTAAAGAGGAACTGCATTGCTTTTTGAATTTTGCCTATTGTTCACAATCATTATGAGAGACAAGAAGACAAAATGACCGTGTCCCCCGGGAGATCTTGTGGGAGGTGCTGAGGGAGTACGGGGTGAGGGTAACCCTGCTAAGGGCCATCCAATCTCTGTACAACCAAATCGAGAGTTGTGTCCGGGTGCTTGGATGTAAGTCGGATCCGTTTCCAGTGGGGGTTGGTCTCCGCCAGGGCTGCGCTCTGTCACCTATCCTGTTTGTGACTTTCATGGACAGGATTTCTCGGCAGAGTCGTGACCATGGCGGAGAGGGGATATGTCTCGGGGGGGCTAAAGGTTGCGTCACTGCTTTTTGCAGATTGTGTGGTCCTGATGGCACATTCGATTCGTGACCTTCAGCTCTCACTGGATTGGAGTGTTCAGCGGCTGGAATGAGGATCAGCATCTCCAAATCTGAGGCTATGGTTCTCAGCAGGAAACCGATGGTTTGTACAGTCCAGGTAGAGAACGAGACTCTGTCCCAGGTGAAGGAGTTAAAGTATCTCTGGGTCTTGTTCACGAGTGAGGGATGAATGGAGAAAGAAACCATCCGGAGAATAAGAACAGCTGGGGCAGTATTGCAGTCTCTTGGCCACACTGTTGTTACGAAACGAGAGCTGAGCCGGAAGGCGAAGCTCTCGGTCTACCGAGCTATCTACATTCCTACTCTCACCTACGATCATGAAGTGTGGGTCATGACCGAAAGAGTACGATCGCGGATACAATCGGCCGAAATGAGTTTTCTCAGAAGGGTGGCTGGCATCTCCCTTCGAGATAGGGTGAGAAGTTCAGTCACCCGAGAGAAACTCGGAGTAGAGCCGCTGCTCCTTCGCTTGGAAAGGAGCCAGCTTAGGTGGTTCGGGCATCTCGTGCGGATGCCTCACGAGCGTCTCCCTAGGGAGGTCCTCGTTCCACGTCCCACTGGTAGGAGAGCCTGCGGCCAGCCAAGGACCAGATGGGGGGATTACATCTCCTCTCTGGCCTGGGAACGCTTCGGGATTCCCCAGGAGGAAGTTGCTAATGTTGCTCTGGAGAGAGAAGTCTGGGGGTCTCTGCTGGAGCTGTTGTCCCCGTGACCCGATTCCGGATAAGCGGTTGAAGATGGATGGAAAAAGACAAAAGGTTGGTTTTTTTTTGCATTCTAACATAAAAATCTGCTCGTTCTTGCTAGATAGCAATGCAGCTAATTGGGAGCAATCGGTTCTACCTCTAAATCACTTTAAAATGCATTCAAAAATTGTCAACGATACTTCAATTTTGTTTCGTAACATTGTTATTGGAAGGTCGAACAGTGAGGAACTTTTTTTCTAGCGTGGTAACACATCGGCATGCTTTGGTATTAGCCGTAAAAGAGAACTACGGCAAGAGACGAGCTAGCTTTTACATCAGCACAAAACACGTTTGCGTTTGTAAAGCGCAACACTGACTGAAAAGCATGAACAATCATATTACGGTATCTGTAAAGTATTAGCCCACTTTTCATGTTTTGTTTCTACACAGCAAGCCAGGCAGCGTTTGTACCGTAGTTGTAATAACCAGCCTGATGCGCTGCGTGTATCTTGATCAATATTTAAAGTCTGACTCACTCGATGGACAGTTGTGCATTCGGTCAAGCTGGCCGGGGACGTTTCGTCCGTTTTTTTTGTGTAAGCACTCCATTTATGTCGAAATAGCTTTGCTCCAAATTCCACATTTATACCAGCTTCCGTTCGCTCCATCGTATCAGCTTTCCTTCGCGCTTGTGCATTTCGTCCTTTGTATATTCAGCTTCAAAAACATAAGGTTGTGAATCCTCATTTGTCCAAAAAATAGTCGGCTTTGTTGTCCGTTATCGATTCTGCCATTATTAGAACTCACACACGTTTCTTTCCGGAAGAAGAAACACATAGTGGTACGTGCCCTACTATGAAAATGGAAATCAATGTGCTGAAGAAGTCAGATCTAAATACGGTAAATACACTATATTGCCAAAAGTATTTGGCCACACATCCAAATGATCAGAATCGGGTGTCCTAATCCCTTGACCCGGCCACAGGTGTATAAAATCAAGCACTTAGGCATGGAGACTGTTTCTACAAACATTTGTGAAAGAATGGGCCGCTCTCAGTGATTTCCAGCATGGAACTGTCACAGGATGCCACCTGTGCAACAAATCCAGTTGTGAAATGTCCTCGCTCCTAAATATTCCCAAGTCAACTGTGGGCTTTATTATGAGAAAATGGAAGAATTTGGGAACAACAGCAACTCAGCCGCCAAGTGGTCGGCTACGCAAACTGACAGAGAGGGGTCAGCGGATGCTGAAGCGCATAGTACAAAGACTTTCTGTGCAGTCAGTTGCTATAGAGCTCCAAACTTCATGTGACCTTCCAATTAGCCCACGTACAGTACGCAGAGAGCTTCATGGAATGGGTTTCCATGGCCGGGCAGCTGCGTCTAAGCCATACATCACCAAGTCCAATGCAAAGCTTGGAATGCAGTGGTGTAAAGCACGTCGCCACTGGACTCTAGAGCAGTGGAGACGCCTTCTCTTGAGTGATGAAACATGCTTTTCCATCTGGCAATCTGATGGATGAGTCTGGGTTTGGAGGTTGCCAGGAGAACGCTACATTGCGGACTGCATTGTGCCGAGTGTGACATTTGGTGGAGGAGGAATTACGGTGTGGGGTTGTTTTTCAGGAGTTGGGCTTGGTGAAAGGAACTTTGAATGCTCCAGGATACCAAAACATTTTGGACAGTTCCATGCTCCCAACCTTGTGGGGAACAGTTTGGAACGGGGGCCCCTTCCTCTTCCAACGTGACTGTGCACCAGTGCATAAAGCAAAGTCCATAAAAAGACATGGATGCCTGAGTCATGTGTAGATGAACTTGACTGGCTTGCACAGAGTCCTGACCTGAACCACCTTCAGGATGAATTAAAACGGAGACTGAGAGCCAGGCCTTCTCGTCAGTGCACTTTTAAAAGAATGGTGGAAAATTCCTAAAAACACACTCAGCAACCTTGTGGACAGCCTTCCCAGAAGAGTTGAAGCTGTAATAGCTGCAAAAGGTGGACCGACATGATTTTGAACCCTATGGGTTAGGAATGGGATGGCACTTCGAAGTTCATATGTGAGTCAAGGCAGGTGGCCAAATACTTTTGGCAATATAGTGTATAGAACAGGGGTCACCAACCTTTTTGAAACCAAGAGCTACTTCTTGGGTACTGATTAATGTGAAGGGCTACCAGTTTGATACACACTTAAATAAATTGCCAGAAATAGCCAAATTGTTTAATTTACCTTTAATAAATAAATCTATATATATAAAAAAAATGGGTATTTCTGTCTGTCATTCCGTCATACATTTTTTCCCTTTTACGGAAGGTTTTTTGTAGAGAATAAATGATGGAAAAAACACTTAATTGAACGTTTTAAAAGAGTAGAAAGCATGAAAAAAATGAAAATTAAATTGTGAAACAGTTTATCTTCAATTTTGACTCTTTAAAATTCAAAATTCAACTGAAAAAAAGAAGAGAAAAACTAGCTAATTCGAATCTTTTTGAAAAAATTAAAAATATTATATATGGAAAATTATTAGTCATTTTTCCTGATTAAGATTAATTTTAGAATTTGGATGACATGTTTTAAATAGGTTCAAATCCAATCTGCACTTTGTTATAATATATAACAAATTGGACCAAACTATATTTCTAACAAAGACAAATCATTATTTCTTCTAGATTTTCCAGAACAAAAATTTTAAAAGAAATTCAAAAGACTTTGAAATAAGATTTAAATTTGATTCTACAGATTTTTTAGATTTGTCATAATATTTTTTGGGAATTTTAATCATAATAAGTTTGAAGAAATATTTCACAAATATTGTTTGTTCAAAAAACAGAAGCTAAAATGAAGAATTAAATAAAAATGTATTTATTATTCTTTACAATAAAAAAAAAAATACTTGAACATTGATTTAAATTGTCAGGAAAGAAGAGGAAGGAATTTAAAAGGTAAAAAAGTGTGTGTTTAAAAAAATCCTAAAATCGTTTTTAAGGTTGTATTTTTTCTCAAAAATTGTCTTTCTGAAAGTTATAAGAAGCAAAGTAAAAAAAATAAATGAATTTATTGAAACAAGTGAAGACCAAGTCTTTAAAATATTTTCTTGGATTTTCAAATTATATTTGAGTTTTGTCTCTCTTAGAATTAAAAATGTCGAACAAAGGAAAACCGGATCGCTAGTAAATAAATAAAATTAAAAAATTTGAGGCAGCTCACTGGTAAGTGCTGCTATTTGAGCTATTTTTAGAACAGGCCAGCGGGCGACTCATCTGGTCCTTACGGGCTATATGGGTTGGTTACCCCTGCAATAGAATAAATTGTTAAGAACATGTCTGTTATTATATATAAACTTGCAATGTGTATATAAAATGTTGATGTAGGGTTTTGCAGTTGTTTTTAAGTGACTCCCATTGGACGCATCTTCAAAAATTGTTCTTGTCCGTCATAATGATTGTGAACGGTAGGCAAAATTCCAAAAAAAAGAAAAAAACTGCAGTTCCAGGGTCAAATAATAGTCGACTATGTACCTGTGTCGCTTTGCCCACCGGAGTCTCGCCTGAACTCGGTTTTGCTGGCACCCTGGCTTCGGTGTCTGTGCTTTGAGCTGGAGGGCGAGACCTCCTTGTCCCGGTGACGCGTCCCCGAGAGGTTCTTTTTACCCTGGCTCTTCTGTTTAAGCTGCGCCGCCTCGGAGGTGGACAGCTTGGAGCCAGGAGCGCTTGGAGTGTCTCCTTTTCTGCAACCTTGCGCTTTCATCTGTCACGGCACAAACAAAGGGGACACTGAGACCCGGTTAAAGCATCAGAGAACCGTTTCTTTGTGGCGGGCGGGAAGATTACGTTTTTAGGGACCGAATGTCCCTTTGGGACAGAGGACCCTATTGTATTTCTAAGGTTTTGTTATTATTATACCGCCGCCTCTTTGAGCTGTAATTTGACCCCATTAACATGCTTCAAAACTCACCAAATTTTACACACACAACAGGACTGGCAAAAATTGCGATCTAATCAAAAAACAAAACCCAAAACTCAAAATTGCGCTCTAGCGCCCCCTAGGAAAAAAACAGACACAACTGCTTGTAACTTCCATTAGGAATGTCGTAGAGACATGAAGCAAAACACTCTATGTAGGTCTGACTTAGACCTAGATTTCATTCATTGACCTCCTTCAGCAAAACTCAACAAGAAGTTGGCAAAAACCCCTTCAAAACAAAAGTTTCCTAAAAAATTTAATTTTTGCCTTTTTGAGCTGTAATTTGACCCCCTTAAAATGCTTCAAAACTCACCAAACTGGACACACACATCAGGACTGGCAAAAATTGCTATCTAATAAAAAAAAGAAAAAAAAACAAAACTAAAAATTGCGCTGTAGCGCCCCCTAGGAATAAAAAACAGACAAAACTGCTCCTAGGAAGAAAACACAGACAAAACTGCTTGTAACTTCCATTAGGAATGTCGTAAAGACATGAAGCAAAAAACTCTATGTAGGTCTGACTTAGACCTACATTTCATTCATTGACCTCCTTCAGCAAAACTCAACAAGAAGTTGGCAAAAACTCCTTCAAAACAAAAGTTTCCTAAAAAATGTCAGTTTTGCCTCTTTGAGCTGTAATTTGACCCCCTTAACATGCTTCAAAACACACCAAATTTTACACACACAACAGGACTGGCGAAAATTGAGATCTAATAAAAAAAATTAAAAAAAAACTCAAAATTGCGCTCCAGCGCCCCCTAGGAATATAAAACAGACACAACTGCTCCTAGGAAGAAAACACAGACAAAACTGCTTGTAGCTTCCGTTAGGAATGTCGTAGAGACATGAAGCAAAAAACTCTATGTAGGTCTGACTTAGACCTAGATTTCATTCATTGACCTCCTTCAGCAAAACTCAACAAGAAGTTGGCAAAAACCCCTTCAAAACAAAAGTTTCCTAAAAAAAATAATTTTTGCCTCTTTGAGCTGTAATTTGACCCCCTTAACATGCTTCAAAACTCACCAAACTGGACACACACATTAGTACTGGCAAAAATTGCTATCTAATAAAAAAAAAAAAACCAAAACTCAAAATTGTGCTCTAGCGCCCCCTAGGAATATAAAACAGACACAACTGCTCCTAGGAAGAAAACACAGACAAAACTGCTTGTAACTTCCATTAGGAATGTCGTAGAGACATGAAGCAAAAAACTCTATGTAGGTCTGACTTAGACGTAGGTTTCATTCATTGACCTCCTTCAGCAAAACTCAACAGGAAGTTGGCAAAAACCCCTTCAAAACAAAAGTTTCCTAAAAAATGTCAGTTTTGCCTCTTTGAGCTGTAATTTGACCCCCTTAACATGCTTCAAAACACACCAAATTTTACACACACAACAGGACTGGCGAAAATTGCGATCTAATCAAAAAACCAAAACCCAAAACTAAAAATTGCGATCTAGCGCCCCCTAGGAAAAAAACAGACAAAACTGCTTGTAACTTCCGTTAGGAATGTCGTAGAGACATAAAACAAAAATCTCTATGTAGGTCTGACTTAGACCTAGGTTTCATTAATTGACCTCCTTCAGCAAAACTCAACAGAAAGTTGGCAAAAACCCCTTTAAAACAAATTTTTCCTAAAATATTTAATTTTTGCCTCTTTGAGCTGTAATTTGACCCCCTTAAAATGCTTCAAAACACACCAAACTGGACACACACATCAGGACTGGCAAAAATTGAGATCTAATAAAATAAAATAAAAAAAAACTCAAAATTGCGCTCTAGCGCCCCCTAGGAATAAAAAACTGACAAAACTGCTCCTAGGAAGAAAACACAGACAAAACTGCTTGTAACTTCCGTTAGGAATGTAGTAGAGACATGAAACAAAAAACTCTATGTAGGTCTGACTTAGACCTAGATTTCATTCATTGACCTCCTTCAGCAAAACTCAACAGGAAGTTGGCAAAAACCCCTTCAAAACAAGTTTCCTAAAAAATGTCAGTTTTGCCTCTTTGAGCTGTAATTTGACCCCCTTAACATGCTTCAAAACTCACCAAACTGGACACACACATCAGGACTGGCAAAAATTGCTATCTAATAAAAAATAAAAAATAAAAAAAAATAAAAATTGCGCTGTAGCTCCCCCAAGGAATATAAAACAGACAAAACTGCTCCTAGGAAGAAAACAGACAAAACTGCTTGTAACTTCCATTAGGAATGTCGTAGAGACATGAAGCAAAAAACTCTATGTAGGTCTGACTTAGACCTAGATTTCATTCATTGACCTCCTTCAGCAAAACTCAACAAGAAGTTGGCAAAAACCCCTTCAAAACAAAAGTTTCCTAAAAAATTTAATTTTTGCCTCTATGAGCTGTAATTTGACCCCCTTAAAATGCTTCAAAACTCACCAAACTGGACACACACATCAGGACTGGCAAAAATTGCTATCTAAAAAAAACAAACAAACCCCAAAACTCAAAATTGTGCTCTAGCGCCCCCTAGGAATATAAAAGAGACAAAACTGCTCCTAGGAAGAAAAAACAGACAAAACTGATTGTAACTTCCATTAGGAATGTCGTAGAGACATGAAGCAAAAAACTCTATGTAGGTCTAACTTAGACCTAGATTTCATTCATTGACCTCCTTCAGCAAAACTCAACAGGAAGTTGGCAAAAACCCCTTCAAAACAAAAGTTTCCTAAAAAATGTCAGTTTTGCCTCTTTGAGCTGTAATTTGACCCCCTTAAAATGCTTCAAAACTCACCAAACTGGACACACACATCAGGACTGGCAAAAATTGAGATCTAATAATAATAATTAAAAAAAAAAACAACTCAAAATTGAGCTCTAGCGCCCCCTAGGAATATAAAACAGACAAAACTGCTCCTAGGAAGAAAACACGGACAAAACTGCTTGTAACTTCCGTTAGGAATGTAGTAGAGACATGAAACAAAAAACTCTATGTAGGTCTGACTTAGACCTACATTTCAGTCATTTACATCCTTCAGCAAAACTCAACAGGAATTTGGCAAAAACCCCTTCAAAACAAAAGTTTCCTAAAAAATTTAATTTTTGCCTCTTTGAGCTGTAATTTGACCCCCTTAAAATGCTTCAAAACTCACCAAACTGGACACACACATCAGGACTGGCAAAAATTGAGATCTAATAAAAAATAAAAAATAAACTCAAAATTGTGCTCTAGCGCCCCCTAGGAATATAAAACAGACACAACTGCTCCTAGGAAGAAAAAACAGACAAAACTGCTTGTAACTTCCGGTGAGAATGTCATAGAGACATGAAATAAAAACCTCTATGTAGGTCTCACTCAGACCTACATTTCAGTCATTTACATCCTTCAGCAAAAATCAACAGGAAGTTGGAAATTGCCCCTTCAAAACAAAGGTTTTGTAAAAACCCGTCACCTTTTTTCAACCATTATCTCCTCTGAGCGCGTCTGTTGTGTCAGCTTCAAATTAGCACAGGAAAGAGATTGAACCCTTCTAATTAAAAGTTGCGGAAATATTTTTTTCTAACTGCTCCGGTTTTGATTTTACGAGCCTTCAAAGAACTTCTGCGCTGCTGCCGTCTCCCAAACGGCCGCTTAAAAGCAGGAAGCACCAGCGTGACCACACAATGCAGAGAAGGTAGGTACTGTGCGGGTAAAGATATGTTGACTGGGAGAAAGAAGGAGGCACCATTTTGACTCCAGGATACAGAGAAGGTAGGTAATGTGCGGGTAAAGATATGTGGACTGGGTGATGGCAGGAAGCACCAGTGTGTATGGGTGAAAGAAGGAAGCACCAGTGTGACCCCAGGATGCAGGGAAGGTAGGTAATGTGCAGGTTAAACTATGTTGAATGGGTACAGGCAGGAAACACCAGCAAAAGTCAGTCCAGTCCATCGCTGCTTGCAGCTTCAATTTTTTTTTTGGATTTTTGAATCAAATGGGTTGTATCTAATTAGAGACAATGTCACATTTCAAACACAGGATGTTTAATATCCGGTTTCTTAAATGGTGGATGGACAAGGGGATCTTGACCTGTGTGCCGCTGACTTGCTCAAAGGCTCGACTGGACGTCCTCTTCTTCCTTCTCTGGTTGTCTCCGCCTAACTCCTCAGGCGTCAGAGAATGCCTGTCAGTCAAAAAAAAAGGGCAATGAATACATTAAAGAATCCCTATGGGATTCAATCACTTTTATACATACAGTCGTGGTCAAAAGTTTACGTACACTTGTAAAGAACATAATGTCATGGCTGTCTTGAGTTTCCAATCATTTCCACAACTCTTTATGTTTTTGGGATAGAGTGACTGGAGCACACACTTGGTCCAAAAAACATTCATGAAGTTTGGTTCTTTTATGAATTTATTATGGGTCTACTGCAGGGGTAGGGAACCTACGGCTCTAGAGCCAGATGTGGTTTTCTACCGCACCTGTTCAAGAAGTTGCCTTAAGAGTAAGAAATAATTTATTTATTATTGGTTAGTGTAGGGCTAGACCTCTTGGGGGTTCTTCAACAAGGGGCCTTTTACACACCTGTCGCTGATTTCGAGAACACCCCGCTTCGCTGCAGACCCGCAGGCCACGCCCCCTCCTAAGTTAGCTTCAGAATAACAACGTTATTACAAAGAATAAGAGACCTATTATACTCTAGAAATGTTGGTCTTGATTAAAAATGCACTTTTTTAGTTGTGTTCAGTGTTAAAAATATATTATATGGCTCTTATGTAAATACATTTTAAAATATTTGGCTTCTTGGCTCTCTCAGCCAAAAAAATATTTGGCTTCTTGGCTCTCTCAGCCAAAAAGGTTCCCGACCCCTGGTCTACTGCATACTTGCCAACCTTGAGACCTCCGATTTCGGGAGGTGGGGGGCGTGTTTGGGGGCGTGGTTAAGAGTCAAGTATTTCATATACATATATGTATATATATATATATATATATATATATATATAAATAAAAGAAATACTTGAATGTCAGTGTTAATTTTTTTTACACATATACACACACATAACACTCATCTACTCATTGTTGATTTAAGGGTTGAATTGTCCATCCTTGTTCTATTCTCTGTCACTATTTTTCTAACCATATGCATGTACAGTAGATGGCAGTATTAAATGATGAATAAATAAATGGGTTGTACTTGTATAGCGCTTTTCTACCTTCAAGGTACTCAAAGCGCTTTTGACACTACTTCCACATTTACCCTTTTACTTGTTTCTCACCATTTTTGTAAGGGGCGCCGGAAGTTAGCGGACCCGTCAGCGATCCAGTTCTGTCTCCTTGTAATGTTTGTCTGCTCTTGAATGGGATTGTGCTGAAAATTTTTATTTCCCCTCGGGGATTATTAAAGTGTTTCTGATTCTTAAAGGCCTACTGAAATGAGATTTTCTTATTTAAACGGGGATAGCAGGTCCATTCTATGTGTCATACTTGATCATTTCGCGATATTGCCATATTTTTGCTGAAAGGATTTAGTAGAGAACATCGACGATAAAGTTCGCAACTTTTTGGTGCTGATAAAAAAGCTTTGCCTGTACCGGAAGTAGCAGACGATGTGCGCGTGACGTCACGGGTTGTGGAGCTCTTCACATCTGAACATTGTTTACAATCATGGCCACCAGCAGCGAGAGCGATTCGGACCGAGAAAGCGACGATTTCCCCATTAATTTGAGCGAGGATGAAAGATTTGTGGATGGGGAAAGTGAGAGTGAAGGACTAGAAGAAGAAAAAAAAGACTATACAGTTAGAGCGATTCAAATGTTATTAGACAAATTTACTAGGATCATTCTGGAAAATCCCTTATCTGCTTATTGTATTACTAGTGTTTTAGTGAGATTATATGGTCGTACCTGTACAACCTGAAAGTCGGCCCCGCACCTTTCTTCAGCACCAGTCGACGGGTGGTGGCGATGCCCATCTCTGCCCTTCGCAACAGACCCTCTTCAAAACACGATCTTTCGAAATGATCGCTGCATAATACACTGTACTTTGTGTGTGTGGTCCGATCCAACCGTGTTCGTTTGACCGCTCTGTTCCATAGTAAAGCTTCACCGTCATCTTTCGGGAATGTAAACAATGAAACACCGGCTGTGTTTGTGTTGCTAAAGGCGGCCGCAATACACCCCTTCCCACCTACAGCTTTCTTCTTTGACGTCTCCATTATTCATTGAGCAAATTGCAAAATATTCAGCAAGACAGATGTCCAGAATACTGTGGAATTATGTGATGAAAACAGACGACTAATAGCTCGGAAGAAAATGTCCTCTACAATGCGTGACGTCACGCGCACGTGTCATCATACCGCGACTTTTTCAGCAGGATACTTTGGCGCGAAATTTAAAATTGCAATTTAGTAAGCTAAAAAGGTCGTATTGGCATGTGTTGCAATGTTAATATTTCATCATTGATATATAAACTATCAGACTGCGTGGTCGCTAGTAGTGGCTTTCAGTAGGCCTTTAAGTCTGTTCTGTTTGACAAGTATAAGCGCTTCAACTTGTGCATTCAAATTAATTGTGATATTTCCAGTTATTAACGGTAGCCACCACTTTGCATGAGCAGAAATGAACAGAACGACTCAAAAAAAAAGCTGCAGAAAAATGCCGACGGAACGCAAAGAAAGGCGTGCAGATAACTGGTCGTACCTGTACAACCTGAAAGTCGGCCCCGCACCTTTCTTCAGCACCAGTCGACGGGTGGTGGCGATGCCCATCTCAGCCCTTCGCAACAGACCCTCTTCGAAACACGATCTTTCGAAATGATCGCTGCATAATACACTGTACTTTGTGTGTGTGGTTCGATCCAACCGTGTTTGCTTGACCGCTCTGTTCCATAGTATAGCTTCACCGTCATCTTTCGGGAATGTAAACAATGAAACACCGGCTGTGTTTGTGTTGCTAAAGGCGGCCGCAATACACCCCTTCCCACCTACAGCTTTCTTCTTTGATGTCTCCATTATTCATTGAACAAAATGCAAAATATTCAGCAAGACAGATGTCCATGATACTGTGGAATTATGCAATGAAAACGGACGACTTATAGCTGGGAATGGTGCTGGAACAAAATGTCCTCTACAATCCGTGACGTCACGCGCACGTGTCATCACACCGAGACGTTTTCAGCAGGATACTTTGGCGCGAAATTTAAAATTGCAATTTAGTAAACTAACCCGGCCGTATTGGCATGTGTTGCAATGTTAATATTTCATCATTGATATATAAACTATCAGACTGCGTGGTCGCTAGTAGTGGGTTTCAGTAGGCCTTTAAGTCTGTTCTGTTTGACAAGTATGAGCGCTTCAACTTGTGCATTCAAATTAATTCTGATATTTCCAGTTATTAACGGTAGCCACCACTTTGCATGAGCAGAAATGAACAGAACGACTCAAAAAAAAAGCTGCAGAAAAATGCCGACGGAACGCAAAGAAAGGCGTGCAGATAACTGGTCGTACCTGTACAACCTGAAGGTCGGCCCCGCACCGTTCTTCAGCACCAGTCGACGGGTGGTGGCGATGCCCATCTCTGCCCTTCGCAACGGACCCTCTTCAAAACACGATCTTTCGAAATGATCGCTGCATAATACACTGTACTTTGTGTGTGTGGTTCGATCCAACCGTGTTCGTTTGACCGCTCTGTTCCATAGTAAAGCTTCACCGTCATCTTTCGGGAATGTAAACAATGAAACACCGGCTGTGTTTGTGTTGCTAAAGGCGGCCGCAATACACCCCATCCCACCTACAGCTTTCTTCTTTGACGTCTCCATTATTCATTGAACAAATTGCAAAATATTCAGCAAGACAGATGTCCGGAATACTGTGGAATTATGCAATGAAAACGGACGACTTATAGCTGGGAACGGTGCTGGAACAAAATGTCCTCTAGATTGCGTGACGTCACGCGCACGAGTCATCATACCGCGACTTTTTCAGCAGGATACTTTGGCGCGAAATTTAAAATTGCAATTTAGTAAACTAACGCGGCCGTATTGGCATGTGTTGCAATGTTAATATTTCATCATTGATATATAAACTATCAGACTGTGTGGTCGCTAGTAGTGGGTTTCAGTAGGCCTTTAAGTCTGTTCTGTTTGACAAGTATGAGCGCTTCAACTTGTGCATTCAAATTAATTCTGATATTTCCAGTTATTAACGGTAGCCACCACTTTGCATGAGCAGAAATGAACAGAACGACTCAAAAAAAAAGCTGCAGAAAAATGCCGACGGAACGCAAAGAAAGGCGTGCAGATAACTGGTCGTACCTGTACAACCTGAAGGTCGGCCCCGCACCGTTCTTCAGCACCAGTCGACGGGTGGTGGCGATGCCCATCTCTGCCCTTCGCAACGGACCCTCTTCAAAACACGATCTTTCGAAATGATCGCTGCATAATACACTGTACTTTGTGTGTGTGGTCCGATCCAACCGTGTTCGCTTGACCGCTCTGTTCCATGGTAAAGCTTCACCGTCATCTTTCGGGAATGTAAACAATGAAACACCGGCTGTGTTTATGTTGCTAAAGGTGGGCGCTATACTCCGCTTCCCACCTACAGCTTTCTTCTTTGATGTCTCCATTATTCATTGAACACATTGCATAAGATTCAGCAACACAGATGTCCTTGATACTGTGGAATTATGCGATGAAAACGGACGACTTATAGCTGGGAATGGTGCTGGAACAAAATGTCCTCTACAATCCGTGACGTCACGCGCACGTGTCATCATACTGAGAAGTTTTCAGCAGGATACTTCGGCGCGAAATTTAAAATTGCAATTTAGTAAACTAACCCGGCCGTATTGGCATGTGTTGCAATGTTAATATTTCATCATTGATATATAAACTATCAGACTGCGTGGTCGCTAGTAGTGGCTTTCAGTAGGCCTTTAAGTCTGTTCTGTTTGACAAGTATGAGCGCTTCAACTTGTGCATTCAAATTAATTGTGATATTTCCAGTTATTAACGGTAGCCACCACTTTGCATGAGCAGAAATGAACAGAACGACTCAAAAAAAAAGCTGCAGAAAAATGCCGACGGAACGCAAAGAAAGGCGTGCAGATAACTGGTCGTACCTGTACAACCTGAAAGTCGGCCCCGCACCTTTCTTCAGCACCAGTCGACAAGTGGTGGCGATGCCCATCTCTGCCCTTCGCAACGGACCCTCTCCAAAACACGATCTTTCGAAATGATCGCTGCATAATACACTGTACTTTGTGTGTGTGGTCCAATCCAACCGTGTTCGCTTGACCGCTCTGTTCCATAGTAAAGCTTCACCGTCATCTTTCGGGAATGTAAACAATGAAACACCGGCCACAATACACCGCTTCCCACCTACAGCTTTCTTCTTTGACGTCTCCATTATTCATTGAACAAATTGCAAAATATTCAGCAACACAGGTGTCCAGAATACTGTGAAATTATGCGATGAAAACAGACGACTAATAGCTGGGAACGGTGCTGGAACAAAATGTCCTCTACAATCCGTGACGTCACGCGCACGTGTCATCATACTGAGAAGTTTTCAGCAGGATACTTCGGCGCGAAATTTAAAATTGCAATTTAGTAAACTAAAAAGGCCGTATGAGCGCTTCAACTTGTGCATTCAAATTAATTGTGATATTTCCAGTTATTAACGGTAGCCACCACTTTGCATGAGCAGAAATGAACAGAACGACTCAAAAAAAAAGCTGCAGAAAAATGCAGACGGGACGCAAAGAAAGGCGTGCAGATAAGTGATCGACCCTTACTTGACTTTCCTCTGTCCCTCCGAGCTCGTAGTTAGTGTAGTGGGCTTCCTCTTCCTCGGTCGTCCCGGGCCTCTTCTCGCCGGGCTTCGAGGCGTCTCCTCTTTCCTGCGTGAACATCAACAGCGGTTTTGGAATAAAAAAAAAAAGACAATTTGATGGGCGGGTGTCACTCACTGGTGATCGTGTTTCCTCTGCAGCTTGACCAGCTCCCTCTGCTTCTCCTTGTAGTGACGCTGAAGCTCTGCCAGCTTCACACGCATCTCCAGCTCCGGAGCGTCCATCGTTTCCATGCTACCTTTGGCTTGGCACACCTGGTGGTTGATCGGTCGGGATTTTAACATGTTTCCCACCGACCTTTGCTTTGAGCGAAGAAGAGTAATGAAAACACTGCTCTCACCGGCTCGTTTCGGGGAGTCCAACTGCATTTTCGACGCAAATTGAAGGTCTTTCGTGCTGGGAATTGTCGACCGGCGCACAGACCGCTGCCTTCCTGTGAGTTTGTCTCCAGCGATCGGGCTGTGGCAAGCGTTGCAAGGCTGCGCAGGTCGAACATCAGCAACTCTTCTTCTGTTATAGAAGAGAAGAAACCGTGAGGAAACTGATCAAAACGTTATTTTTTACTAGGTACACTATATTGGCAAAAGTATTTGGCCACCTGCCTTGACTCACATATGAACTTGAAGTGCTATCCCATTCCTAACCCATATGGTTCACTATGGCAGTGTTTTTCAACCACTGTGCCGCGGCACACTAGTGTGGCGTGAGTTACAGTTTGGTGTGCAGTGAGGGATGGGGCGGTTTAGCTCGGTTGGTAGAGCGGCCGTGCCAGCAACTTGAGGGTTGCAGGTTCGATTCCCGCTTCCGCCATCCTAGTCACTGCCGTTGTGTCCTTGGGCAAGACACTTTACCCACCTGCTCCCAGTGCCACCCACACTGGTTTAAATGTAACTTAGATATTGGGTTTCACTATGTAAAGCGCTTTGAGTTACTAGAGAAAAGCGCTATATAAATATAATTCACTTCACTTCACAGATGATCTATCCATCCATCCATCCGAGGTCGGGTCGCGGGGGCAGCAGCCTAAGCAGGGAAACCAAGACTTCCCTCTCCCCAGCCACTTCGTCTAGCTCTTCCCGGGGGATCCCGAGGCGTTCCCAGGCCAGCCGGGAGACATAGTCTTCCCAACGTGTCCTGGGTCTTCCCCATGGCCTCCTACCGGTTGGACGTGCCCTAAACACCTCCCTCGGGAGGCGTTCGGGTGGCATCCTGACCAGATGCCCGAACCACCTCATCTGGCTCCTCTCCATGTGGAGGAGCAGCGGTTTTACTTTGAGTTCCTCCCGGATGGCAGAGCTTCTCACCCTATCTCTAAGGGAGAGCCAGGAAACTCATTTCGGCCGCTTGTACCCGTGATCTTATCCTTTCGGTCATGACCCAAAGCTCATGACCATAGGTGAGGATGGGAACGTAGATCGACCGGTAAAATGAGAGCTTTGCCTTCCGGCTCAGCTCCTTCTTCACCACAACGGATCGGTACAACGTCCGCATTACTGAAGACGCCGCACCGATCCGCCTGTCGATCTCACCATCCACTCGTGAACAAGACTCCTATGTACTTGAACTCCTCCACTTGGGGCAGGGTCTCCTCCCCAACCCGGAGATGGCACTCCACCCTTTTCCGGGAGAGAACCATGGACTCGGACTTGGAGGTGCTGATTCTCATTCCGGTCGCTTCACACTCGGCTGCGAACCGATCCAGCGAGAGCTGAAGATCCCGGTCAGATGAAGCCATCAGGACCACATCGTCTGCAAAAATGTTTAAATGTAACTTAGATATTGGGTTTCACTATGTAAAGCGCTTTGAGTCACTAGAGAAAAGGCGCTATATAAATATAATTCACTTCACTTCACAGATGATCTAATTTCACCTATTTGGGGCAAAAAAAAATATTTTTTGCAAATCATAAATTATAGTCTGCAAATGATGTGTTGTTGTTGAGTGTCGGTGTTGCCCAGAGCTCGGCAGAGTAACCGTGTAATTAATACTCTTCCATATCAGTAGGTTGCGGCCGGTTGTTAGGTGCTTTGTAGATTTCGGATACAGCGGGAGGCAGCGTGCAGGTAAAAATTTATTTAATGCTTAAACAAAAAAAGGTAAATTCCCCAAAGAAAAGACATTGAAGCTTAGGGAAGGCTATGCCGAACGAAACTAAAACTGAACTGGCTACAAAGTAAACAAAAACAGAACGCTGGACGACAGCAAAGACTTACTGTGGAGTGAAGTGAAGTGAATTATATTTATATAGCGCTTTTCTCAAGTGACTCAAAGCGCTTTACATAGTGACACCCAATATCTAAGTTACATTTAAACCAGTGTGGGTGGCACTGGGAGCAGGTGGGTAAAGTGTCTTGCCCAAGGACACAACGGCAGTAACTAGGATGGGACAAGCGGGAATCGAACCTGCAACCCTCAAGTTGCTGACACGGCCACTCTACCAACTGAGCTATGCCGCCCCAAAGCAAAGATGGAGTACACAATGTACATCCGAACATGAAGTGACGTGAATTATATTTATATAGCGCTTTTCTCTAGTGACTCAAAGCGCTTTACATAGTGAAACCCAATATCTAAGTTACATTTAAACCAGTGTGGGTGGCATTTAAAGTGTCTTGCCCAAGGACACAAACGGCAGTGACTAGGGTGGCGGAAGCGGGAATCGAACCTGCAACCCCTCAAGTCGCTGGCACGGCCGCTCTACCAACCGAGCTATGCCGCCCAACAATTGGCTTCTTTCCACCAGGACAATATCCTTCTTCGTTTCCCCACAAAGAAGGATACAAACAAAATAGATGCGGGAAATATTGCTACAGGAAAAAAAAAAAAAAGAGAAAAAGCTACCAAAATAGGAGCGCAAGACAAGTACTAAAACAGTACACACAGGAAAATAGCAAAAAAAAAACTCCGAATAAATCAGGGCGTGATGTGACAGGTGGTGACAGTACACCTACTTTGAGACAAGAGCTATAGAGATACATGCTTGGTTTTGGTTTAAAGTCCTATCCAACAATTGCGACAACGACTTTTTATCGTCAACTGAGTTTCGTTTTTAATGACTTCTGCCGGTGGTGTGCCGCCGCATTTTTTTCAACGCAAAAAAATGTGCCTTGGCTCAAAAAAGGTTGAAAAACACTGCACTGTGATGTCTGTCATGTCTTCTGATCATGTTTTGTTTAGTTGTGTTCTTTTTTGCTTAAGACTCCATCGTTTCCTGTTTTTTTTGGTTTCCATGACTATCCATTAGTTTTCACCTGTCCTCATATCACGCACCTGTCTCACGTTTTGCAAACCCCAAAGAACGTGGACTTTGTTGTTCCAGAAGGCAAAGGAAAGTTGGCGCGGGCAAGGTATGAAAGTAAAGACATATTTTATTTTAACACTAACAGACAACAAAAATGGAAGCAAACAAAAGGCGCGCACAATGGCGGAGAACAAACTTGACTAATGAAACAAACCTTGCACAAAGGCAGAAACTACGAACAATAAACAAAAACTCACTTGGCATTGAACTATGAAATTGAGCGGCGTGAATCGTAAACATGGCATGACGTGAGTACATTTAAAGTCGCCCGCTGACTTCCTGGCAAATCTCGCTTTAAATAATAGACATGATTAGGTGACAGGTGTGCGTTTGCAAAACGTGAGACAGGTGCGTGACATGAGGACAGGTGAAAACTAATGGGTAGTCCATCCATCCATCCATCCATTTTCTACCGCTTATTCCCTTGCGGGGGCGCTGGCGCCTATCTCAGCTACAATCGGGCGGAAGGCGGGGTACACCCGGGACAAGTCGCCACCTCATCGCAGGGCTAATGGGTAGTCATGGAAACAAAACAAACGAGGAAGTGCAAAAACAGGAAACAATGGAGTCTTAAGCAAAACAGAACATCCATCCATCCATCCATCTATTTTCTACCGCTTATTTCCCTTTCCGGGTCGCGCGGGGCGCTGGCGCCTATCTCAGAACATAACTAAACAAAACATGATCACAAGACATGACAATGTCAGTCCACCTTTCGCAGCTATTACAGCTTCAACTCTTCTGGGAAGGCTGTCCACAAGGTTGCCGAGTGTGTTTACGGGAATTTTCCACCATTCTTCTAAAAGCGCATTGGCGGGGTCACACACACTCATGCCTGGCTCTCAGTCTCCGTTCTAATTCATCCAAAAGGTCCTCTATAGGGTTCAGGTCAGGACTCTGTGCAGGCCAGTCAAGTTCATCCACACCAGACTCTATCATCGATGTCTTTGATGACCTCGCTTTGTGTACTGCTGCACAGTCATGTTGGAAGAGGAAGGGGCTTGCTCCAAACTGTCCCCGACAAGGTTGGGAGCATGGAATTGTTCAAAATGTTTGGTATCCATAATTCCTCCTCCACCAAATTTCACACAATGCTGTCCTAAATGTAGCGTTCTCCTGGCAACCTCCAAACCCGGACTGGTCCATTAGATTGCCAGATGGAAAAGCGTGATTCCTCACTCCAGAGAAGGCATCTCCACTGCTCTAGAGTCCAGTGGCAACGTGCTTTACAGGACTACATCCAACGCTTTGCATTGGACTTGGTGATGTATGGCTTAGATGCAGCTGCCCGGCCATGGAAACCCATTCCATGAAGTTCTCTGCGTACTGTACCCGGACCTTCCAATTATCCCACCTACAGAGCGCAGAGAGCTTCATGGAATTGGTTTCCATGGCCGAGCAGCCGCATCTAAGTCCAGAGAGAATTACACTTAGACTTCCTTTTATTTTCATTCAAATTTGAACTTTACCGCACAATGCAAAGCGTGGAAAGCAGTGGTGTAAAGCACGTTGCCAATGTACTCTAGAGCAGTGGAGACGCCTTCTCTGGAGTAATGAATCACGTTTTTCCAACATTTCAGACTGCATTGTCGTTACATCTGTAAGTGCAAGTTAAAGCTCTACTATGCAAAGCGAAAGCCATTTATCAACAACATCCATAATTCCTCCTCCACCAAATTTCACACTCAGTGTGAAACATGACTGTGCACCAGTGCACAAAGCAAGGTCCATAAATACATAGATGACAGAGTCTGGTGTGAATGACCTTGACTGGCCTGCACAGAGTCCTAACCAGAAAAAATGACTATGCAAAATTGCACAAATCTGCTGCTATTTCAAAAGTATTTGCACTACTGATGAAACACTCATTGTTTACAGCCATATCCTATCTAAAAAAACAACAGGAACTATATATATTGTCACATTGCACTTTACTGTTGTGTTTTCTTTTCTTTTTGTCTACCCATGGGAGAGTGCGAAACAAAATTTCGATTCCTTTGTATGTCTTTACATGTAAAGAAATTGACAAATAAAGCTGACTTGACTTGAACTCCATACACCTTTGGGTTTGAATTAGAACAGAGACTGAGAGCCAGGCTTTCTCCACCAACATCGGTGTGTGACCTCACCAATGCGCTTTTGGAAGAATGGTGGAAAATTTCCTACAAACACACTCTGCAACCTTGTGGACAGCCTTCCCAGGAGAGTTGAAGCTGTAATAGCTGCAAAAGGTGGATCGACATCATATTGAACCCTATGGGTTAGGAATGGGATGGCACTTCAAGTTCATATGTGAGTCAAGGCAGGTGGCCAAATACTTTTGGCAATAAAGTGTATATTACTGTTCATCACAATTAAATATTTGGCATATTAATGATAATAGAACCAGTTAGCGGCTTATTGCGAGGTTTGTTCTCCCGGGACGCAAACGGACTATTCAGGACAGGACTTGAAGGTAGGAACATATTTTTTTCCCAAATAACACTCAATCGTTGTTCTTAAACTGTTTGACTATTTGCTCACGCAGTTGCGGACAAAGGGGTGTACCTCGTTCCATCCTTTCTTGTGAAAGACTGAGCAGTTTTTGGCACCCACCTGTTCCCAATTAGCCTGCACACCTGTGGGATGTACCAAATAAGTGTTTGATGAGCATTCCTCAACTTTATCAGTATGTATTTCCATCTTCTTGTGTTGCTGGCATCATATTCTAAAGTTAATGATTATTTGCAAAAAAAAAAAATGTTTATCAGTTTGAACATTACATATTCAATTGAATATGGGTTGAAAATGATTTGCAAATCATTGTATTCCGTTTATATTTACATGTAACACAATTTCCCAACTCATATGGAAACAGGGTTTGTATTTAATGCAGCGTTTTTCAACTTTTTTTTGGAGCAAACGCATTTTTTTGTGTTGAAAAAAATCCAGAGGCACACCACCAGCAGAAATCATTAAAAAAACTAAACTCAGTTGCCAACAAAAAGTCGTAGTCGCACTTGTTGCATATGACTTTAAACCAGTGGTTCTTAACTTGGGTTCGGTGAGTCAGCCTCATGGGTTCGGTCCAAACACACCCGACTCATCGTGTAAATACAAATTTCTCCGTATCGGCGTATGGCAACAGCTGACTGATTTGCAGGTGTGTAATTTGTTGTGAGTTTATGCACTGTCTTGGTTTTGTTGTTTGAACAAGGTGATGTCAATGCACGGTTCATTTTGTGCACCAGTAAAAAAAATCATGGTAACACTTTAGTATGGGGAACATATTCACCATTAATTAGTTGCTTATTAACATGCAAATTAGTAACATATTGGCTCTTAACTACTCACTATTAAGTACTTATTTATGCCTAATTATTATAACCCTAACGCTCTAACCTTGACCCTAACCCTAACAAAATAACTCAAAATTAAGTCTTTATTACTTAGAATATGTTCCTGTAGTGCAGGGGTCGGGAACCTTTTTGGCTGAGAGAGCCATGAAAGCCAAATATTTCAAAATGTATTTCCGTGAGAGCCATATCATATTATTTAACACTGAATACAACTAAATGTGTGCATTTTTAAGTAAGACCAACATTTTTAGAGTATAATAAGTCTCTTATTCTTTTTAATAACATTGTCATTCTGAAGTTAACCAATAATAAATCAAATGTCATGTTTTTGTTTGGTCATGTGCTGTTTGTCCTTTGGACTCTTTAAGTCCATGTTTTATCCACTCCCTTGTCTTGTTTCCTTTTGGTATCCTGGAACATTACAAGTTCCTTTCACTAGAACTAAGGGGCCAAGCCCAACCCCTGAAAAACAACCCCCACACCATAATTCCTCCTCCACCAAATTTCACACTCTGCACAATGCAGTCAGAAATGTACTGTTCTCCTGGCAACCTCCAAACCCGGACTCATCCATCAGATTGCCAGATGGAAAAGTGTGATTCATCACTCCAGGGAAAGCGTCTCCACTGCTCTAGAGTCCAGTGGCGACGTGCTTTTACATCACTGCATCCCACGCTTTGCTTTGGACTTGGTGATGTGTGGCTTAGATCCAGCTGCTCGGCCATGGAAACCCATTCCATGAAGCTCTCTAATTGGAAGGTCACATGAAGTTTGCAGCTCTGTAGCAAACTTTGTTACTCATTTTGTCCATCTGTCTCTGGTGGACAAAATGCCGGCTCACCTGCTTCCCGAGCACTAATCAGAGGCAGTATTTAAGCTCGTCTTTGCCAGTCAGTCGCCCTGGCGTCAATGTGATCTTTTCATGCCTTGCCATAGTTTCGTGCTTCATGCCATGCCAAGTAAGTTTTGTTTGATTTATGTTCATAGTCCGTTTATGCGTTAGCTTTGTTCTTTAGCCCAAGTTGTGTGAGCGATTTTTGTTTGTATTTTTTTTTTTTTTAGTTTAAATTAAATCATGTTTTTACCTAAATGCCATGTCCCGAGTAGTCCGTCTGCCTTCCTGGGAGAACGACCCCCCCCCCCCCCCATTGTGACATAAAATACTTCTTACCATTAATGCGACTTCTTGAACCGGTGCGGTAGAAAACGGATGGATGGATTTAAATGCATGAGAATGTTTTATATTTCAGGACAGGACTTGAAGGTAGGAACATATTTATTTTCCCAAATAACACTCAGCGAAGCACAAAACAAAAACAAAATACCTGAAGGCAAGCCTGCCTACCACACGCGGAAGTTAAGGCAAAAAGTTAGGACGTGAATTGCACTTTGAGAAACGTTGTTCTTAAACTGTTTGACTATTTGCTCACGCAGTTGCGGACAAAGGGGTGTACCTCGCCCCATCCTTTCTTGTGAAAGACTGAGCAGTTTTTGGAAAGCTGTTTTTATACCCAATCATGGCACCCACCTGTTCCCAATTATCCTGCACACCTGTGGGATGTACCAAATAAGTGTTTGATGAGCATTCCTCAACTTTATCAGTATTTATTGCCATCTTCTTGTGTTGCTGGCATCAAATTCTAAAGTTAATGATTATTTGCAAAACAAAACAAAAAAATCAAATATGTTGTCATTGTAGCATATTCAGCTGAAAATGATTTGCGAATCATTGTATTCCGTTTATTTTTTTACATCCAACACAATTTCCCAACTCATATGGAAACGGGGTTTGTACATCACATTGCCACTCGCATAATTCCGCATTTTATGAAAGGATCGGGAAGAAGCAGATCTTATTTCATCCCACATGTTGCATCCGGCGACCATATTCTAACCCAGCTCAGACTGCTCGAGCTGTGTGTTATTGCAGAAAAAAAATACACGCGAAATAAAGGTTCAACAGCCCTGCAGTAAATGAATTTAACGCAGCTTTAAAAATCTGTGCATTTGAAGGGCACCCTTGCATATTTATAGAGGTAATAAATGACCAAAAAAAGCATAAAAGGAGATTGTGCCCGTACTCCAGAGATGCCGGCCATCTGGACCGAGTGTTAAAGTGATTATTCGGTATTGTCAGACAGAGAGGATCAGAGCCTCACATCTTGCACGACATTTTAAAAGTCTAATAAAGCTTCTTGTTTTGGCCCAAACTCTTGTAGAGACTTTGAAAGACATGTGCCACTTCCCAAAGCTGTCAACAGCCTTTGCCTCACGAGAAAAGCCCATCCCCAACTCTGCGGGAATCAGCCGACGGAACCTTAGAAGCGATACCCTGGGAGATATTTAATGCATTTGGGCGTCGTAGTGAACATAAAACATCAATTTGCATGAACGAAATGAAAAAACATGTGGCACAAAACATAAAGCGTTTAAAGACACTGTTAAAAAAAAACAACAATCGGTTTTAATTAGTCGAGGCAATGTTCCGTAGACTGCTGTGAGACGGGGGGGGAGTGGCCAGACAATCGTTGGGTTTCTTTTGTTGTAAAATGTTGTGCATGTTGTAACGACAATCTGCTGTTAATTCATAATAGATACACAATATTTATGAGAATCCGGTGTCCTAATCACTTGGCCCGGTGTATAAAATCAAGCACTTAGGCATGGAGACTGTTTCTACAAACATTTGTGAAAGAATGGGCCGCTCTCAGTGATTTCCAGCGTGGAACTGTCCAAGGCTGCCGCCTGTGCAACAAAGCCAGTTGTGAAATTTCCTTGCTTCTAAATATTCCAAAGTCAACTTTATTATAAGAAAAGTGAAGAGTTTGGGAACAACAGCAACTCAGCCACCAAGTGGTAGGCCACGTAAACTGACAGAGAGGGGTCAGCGCATAGTGCGAAGACTTTCTGCACATTCAGTTGCTACAGAGCTGCAAACTTCATGTGACCTTCCAATTAGAGAGCTTCATGGAATGGGTTTCCATGGCCGAGCAGCTGGATCTAAGCCATACATCACCAAGTCCAATGCAAAGCGTGGGATGCAGTGGTGTAAAAGCACGTCGCCACTGGACTCTAGTGGAGTGGAGACGCTTTCCCCGGAGTGAGGAATAACGCTTTTCCATCTGGCAATCTGATGGATGAGTCCGGGTTTGGATGTTGCCAGGAGAACAGTACATTTCGTGCTGAGTGTGAAATTTGGTGGAGGAGGAATTATGGTGTGGGGTTGTTTTTCAGGGGTTGGGCTTGGCCCCTTAGTTCCAGTGAAAGGAACTTGTAATGTTCCAGGATACCAAAACATTTTGGAAATATTCCATCGGATGGTACTTCAAGGTCATATATGAGTAAAGGCAGGTGGCCAAATACTTTTGGCAATATAGTGTAGTTGCCTAGTGTGGACAAACAGGTCGATAAGATGTAACCCATAACATTTTTTGTGCAAAGTCTTGTTGAAAGGTCTATTTAGGGTAAGGGGCTATGCTTTGATTAGCATTAGGCCCAGGCAAAGTGATAAGGGGTCAGGTCATATGAGCCAGGAAATTGTGTTAGATGTAAATATAAAAGGGATTCAATAATTTGCAAATCATTTTCAACCCATATTCAGTTGATTGCACTACAAAGACAAGATATTTGATGTTCAAACTCATAAACTTTATTTTTTGCAAATAATAATTAACTTAGAATTTCATGGCTGCAACCCGTGCCAAAGTAGTTGGGAAAGGGCATGTTCACCACTGTGTTACATCACCTTTTATTTTAACAACACTCAATAAACGTTTGGGAACTGAGGAAACTAATTGTTGAAGCTTTGAAAGTGGAATTGTTTCCCATTCTTGTTTTATGAAATAAGCAGGGGCGTCAATGAAAAAGACGGCGCTTAGATGGCAGCATATGTTGTTCCAAAACCTGTATGTACCTTTCAGCATTAATGGTGCCTTCACAGATGTGTAAGTTACCCATGTCTTGGGCACTAATGCACCCCCATACCATCACAGACGGTGGCTTTTGAACTTTGCGTCGATAACAGTCTGGATGGTTCGCTTCCCCTTGTCGAATAATTCCAAAAACAATTTGAAATGTGGACTCGTCAGACCACAGATCACTTTTCCACTTTGCATCGGTCCATCTTAGATGATCTCGGGGCCCAGAGAAGCCAACGGCGTTTCTGGATGTTGTTGATAAATGGCTTTCGCTTTGCATAGTAGAGCTTTAACTTGCACTTACAGATGTAACGACAAACTGTATTTAGTGACAGTGGTTTTCTGAAGTGTTCCTGAGCCCATGTGGTGATATCCTTTGAACATTGATGTTGGTTTTTGATACAGTGCCGTTGAGGGAGAGAAGGTCACGGTCATTCAATGTTGGTTTCCGGCCATGCCGCTTACGTGGAGTGATTTCTCCAGATTCTCTGAATCTTTTGATGATATTATGGACCGTAGATGTTGAAATCCCGAAATTTCTTGCAATTGCACTTTGAGAAACGTTGTTCTTAAACTGTTTGACTATTTGCTCACGCAGTTGTGGACAAAGGGGTTTACCTCACCCCATCCTTTCTTGTGAAAGACTGAACAATTTTTGGGAAGCTGTTCTTATACCCAATCATGGCACCCACCTGTCCCCAATTAGCCTTCACACCTGTGGGATGTTACAAATAAGTGTTTGATGAGCATTCCTCAACTTCATCAGTATTTGTTGCCACCTTTCCCAACTTCTTTGTCACGTGTTGCTGGCATCAAATTCTAAAGGTAATGATTATTTGCAAAAAAAAATATATATATATCAAATATGTTGTCTTTGTAGCATATTCAACTGAATTTGGGTTGAAAAGGATTTGCAAATTATTGTATTCTGTTTATATTTACATCTAACACAATTTCCCAACTCATATGGAAACGGGGTTTGTACTTTTTTCTCCCTCTCCCAGGGGCCTTTGCATTGTGAAAGCAGCTTTTTAGGAAATCCCCCCAAAAAATGCCTTTAGCAAAGCAATAAAAAGGAACAGCAAGTAGACGTGCCAAGGATTTCTCTGGGGAGTTTTCACCAGAGGCTCTAGAGACGAACAAGAGACAATTCTAGGAGGGAGCACGAAGCAAAACAGGCTAGCCCTGAAGGGGACGTGGGATCTGGTCTCGGTGGACACACCCAAGAAACGAGGAGTTAATGACAGAAGAATGCGGCATTCTACTGATTGGTGTGTATTAGGGTTGTACGGTATATTAGTATAGTACCGCGATACTAATGAATCAGTTTCGGTACTATACCGCCTCTGCAATCGCCCGTGTCGCAGTCACGTCGAGTCACTACTGGTTTACGAGCAGACGAGCATGTTCGGCGGCACACACAGAGTACTGACAAGCAGAAACAGTGTATAGACTGAAAAGGGAGAACGGACGCATTTGAATCATAATATATGTGACCATAGGTGAAGCATTATATATGTGACCACTCCTTTTAGAGGCGGTCTCAGTGATGTGGACTGCAGAAGTCCTGAATAAATAGAGGGACGCGGGAGCTGAACCTTAGAGCGAAGGACGAGACTGTGACTAAGTGTGCAGCGCCATGCGTTCTCCTCATGAGCTAAATTGAACTCTGTCTCTGCCTGGTTCCTTGCTTCTTGTCTGTTTGGGATTGGGATTGTGCTGAAAATTTTAATTTTCCTGAAGGAACTCTCCTGACGGAATAAATAAAGTACTATCTATCTATCTATCTATCTATGTTTAATAGAGATCATCAGTGTTTGAAACTGACATTGCCCCGGGAGATTTTCGGGAGGGGCACTGAAATTCGGGAGTCTCCCGGGAAAATCGGGAGGGTTAAAGTTAAGTTAATGTTAAAGTACCAATGATTGTCACACACACACTAGGTGTGGCGAAATTATTCTCTGCATCACCCTTCATCACCTCCTGGGAGGTGAGCGGAGCAGTGAGCAGCAGTGATGGCTGCGCCCGGGAATCATTTTTGGTGATTTAACCCCCAATTCCAACCCCTTGATGCTGAGTGCCAAGCAGGGAGGTAATGGCTCCCATTTTTATAGTCTTTGGTATGACTCTGCCGGGGTTTGAACTCACGACCTACCGATCTCAGGGCGGACACTCTAACCACTAGGCTAGCGAGCTAGCGGCTATTGTGTTTTTTTTTTTTTTTTGTTATGAAAAAGGGAGTTTTTTTGGGTTGGTGCACTAATTTTAAGTGTATCTTGAGTTTTTATGTTGATTTAAAAAAATAAAAATAAAATAAAAAAAAATTAAAATAATAATAAAAAATTATTCTGCGGACCAGTGGTTGGGGACCACTGGTCTAGAATGTTCATTATTTTATTTAAGGACTAAATTGCAATAGTAAACATATGTTTAATGTACCCTAAGATTTTTTGTTAAAATAAAGCCAATAATGACATTTTTTGTGGTCTCCTTTATTTCGAAAAGTACCGAAAAGTACTGAAATAATTTTGGTACGCGTACCAGTACCAAAATACTGGTATCAGGACAACACTAGTGTGTAAATTAGTGGTTTTATAGACCAGTGGTTCTCAAATGGGGGGTACTTGAAGGCATGCCAAGGGGTATGTGAGATTTTTGAAAAAATATTCTAAAAAATAGCAACAATTCAAAAATCCTTTATAAATATACTTATTGAATAATACTTCAACAAAATATAATTGTAAGTTCCTAAATTGTGGAAAGAAATGCAACAATGCAATATTCAGTGTTGACAGCTAGATTTTTGTATTGATTTTTTTGTGAAAAAATTTTCAGAATGAAGTTCATGAATCCAGATGGATCTCTATTACAATTCCCAAAGAGGGCACTTTTAGTTGATGATTACTTCTATGTGTAGAAATCTTTATTTTTCAACAAGTTTTTAGTTATTTTAATATCTTTTTTCCCCCCAAATGGTTCAAGAAAGACCACTACAAATGAGCAATACTGTTGTGTTTGTTGTCTTCTCCCTTCCTTCTCTATTGGTTGTCAGTTTTCTTTCCCCAGTCTTTTTGTCCCCAACGAGGCACACCTGTTGCTAATCACTTCCCGGTAGCATTTAAGTGAAGTGAAGTGAATTATATTTATATAGCGCTTTTCTCTAGTGACTCAAAGCGCTTTACATAGTGAAACCCAATATCTAAGTTACATTTAAACCAGTGTGGGTGGCACTGGGAGCAGGCAGGTAAAGTGTCTTGCCCAAGGACACAACGGCAGTGACTAGGATGGCGGAAGTGGGAATCAAACCTGCAACCCTCAAGTTGCTGGCACGGCCGCTCTACCAACCGAGCTATCGCGCCCCTAAAGTGCGTCTTTACCAGCTAGTCCCTGCCGGTTATTGTTCCTGAACTCCGCTCTGACATGTGCTACCTTGATTCAGCTTCCCTGGTATGTTGCCTTCGCATATCCCTGTATTTTGACCTTATTGTGTTTTTGTTTCCTAGCCACCTTGTTTTGAGAAGACTAATTTTGCCACGCTGTGTGCGTCCTGGCCTTTGCTCCGCCAACCTCTGAAAGAGACTACTTTTGTTCAATTTTTTTCATGGTGTGCACTTTTGCCCCATCAACCTTAGTTAACCTTTTGGACTTATTAAGTATTTTCATTTTTTATCGCATACCTTGCCTCCATTCTCTGCATCCTGGGGTCCACCTTTGAACTTAACTCAACAAATACTTTGCATTGTTATACAATTGAATTAAAAGAATGTTCACAGGGGGTAGGTACATCACTGGAAAAAAAGCTCGAGAACCACTGCTATAGACACATGGTTACGTACCTGGGCTTTCCCCACAGTTGTGCCTCTTCTGCTGTAGCTCCAGGTCAGCCACCTCACTCAGAAGCTCCATCCCCTGACAGGGGTTGGGCAGCGACGGGCTTACAGCCGGGGTGCTGAAAGGAAACAAAGGAAACGGGGGTACGTCCGTGCAGAAAGCCGCCGCGATGAGCAGCTCAAGGCTCCAATAGCACGGCACGAGAGCTTTCTGGGATTCGGCGACGACCATTTCAATCCGGCCAGGGGCGTTGGACGTCAAATTCAACGACGCATCGTCGCTGTCCACTTCAGGGGACCGCTCCTCACGTCCCTCGGGAGTGGCAGGGGTAAGCGCACCCAGGCTGCCCAGAACTGGCTCCGGCTCTTCTGACAGGGTGACCTTTGTGACTTGTTCCACTTGGCTCTCCTCGCCCCCAAGGTCATCATCATCATCATCCTCATCTTCCAAAGTGATGACAGCCTCTGGCTTCTCAGGCTCATGTGCAGCAAGGGGGGCCGGACAGGAAGCAGTCTCGCACACCGGGCTATCCACAGAGGGGCAAACCAGCACCTCTTCCTCTGCGGACCCCTGCTCCTTCACCTCTTTCTCTTCTGATACATATTTGGCTGTTGTCTCTGCTGCTCCCTCCACCTCATCGAGGCCTCTTTCCAAAGGGCTGCCCTCGTCTCCCTGTTCCACTTCCTTGGGTGGAAGTGGCTCCGGGGGAGGTCTTACCACCGCTTGGCAGTCCAGAGCCTCCCCCAGGCCGGAGAGTGCCTGGGGGGCATGCTCGGAGGGCTCAGCTTGGATGGCTTCCAGGTCGGCTGGCTCTGCAAGTTTAATATCCTGGGGAGAAGGACCACTCCTGTAACCCAGTGTGATCGCAGAATAGGTGTATCCAGGGGGCAAGTCTAGGGAGAACAAGGTATGCAGTTTGTTTGTTAGTGAACAAAACAGACCAAGGAAGAACTCAGTAACTTTTCCCGCATTTTTAGTCACGGCTTCAATCGAATTCTTGCCAGCAAAACTTTTACTATAAAGTAAAATTAATTTCACTAACCATCAGATGTACTATAAAACACTTCTTCTGTCTCCTAAAATTGACTGCCTTCTGGTCGTTCTGTCAGGCTCGGCTTTAACGTTTGCAACAAACTACTTTTAAACCGATTTTTGAATAGCAGGTGCTAAAGATTCTTGAATTTGGATTTTAGTTTTGAGAGATACTTAACATTTGACGTGAATTGATTAATTATTATTATATTATTTTTTTTAATAAAAGGTTTCAGTTGAGGTCCTCTCCAAGGTTTCTCATAGTCAGCATTGTCACTGGCGTCCCACTGGATGTGAATTCTCCCTGCCCACTGGGTGTGAGTTTTCCTTGCCCTTTTGTGGGTTCTTCCGAGGATGTTGTAGTCGTAATGATTTGTACAATCCTTTGAGACATTTGTGATTTGGGGCTATATAAATAAAACATTGATTGATTGATTGAGTTCACTCGCTTTGCTATTTTGAAAGCACAGCTTTGTTTACAGCAGGGCGCCCCAAACTTTTTGACTCGGGGGGCGCATTGGGTTAAAAAAAAATCTGTCCAGACGCCAGGCTGTGTGTGTGTGTGTGTATATATATATATATATATATATATATATATATATATATATATATATATATATATATATATATATATATATATATATATATATATCTTGATTGGATTATCCAGAGAATAGTGCTCGATACCGTGGTAGAGCGCGATATGTATGTGTGGGAAAAATGTCAAGACTACTTCATCTCTACAGAACTGTTTCATGAGGGGTTCCCTCAATCATCAGGAGATTTTCCTGATGATTGAGGGAAAACCTCATGAAACAGTTCTGTAGAGATGAAGTAGTCTTGTGATTTTTCCCACACCTACACATTTATATATATACATATATATTAGATTAGATTAGATTAGATAGTACTTTATTTATTCCGTCAGGAGAGTTCCTTCAGGAAAATTACAATTTTCAGCACAATCCCATTCAAGATCAGACAAACATTACAGGGGGACAGAACAGGATCGCTGACGGGTCTGCCGGCTTCCAGCGCCCCTTACAAAAAAGATGACATACAGGTAAACATGGGGGGGGGGGGAGAAAAGAATAGAAGATTAAAATAAAATAAAAAAAATCGGTCTTAGAAAGGGCCCTGTAGTGGGGGTGCAGACTGAGGCCAAGGGAAAAAAAAACAACAACTATAATATATATATATATATATATATATATATATATATTTGGGTGACCCACGATTCGATTCAATATCGATTTTTTTTTCAATTCAACATGATTCTTGATTCAAAGAACATTTTTTACCGATTCAAAAACGATTCTGTATTCATTCAATACATAGGATTTGAGCAGGATCTACCCCAGTCTGCTGACATGCTAGCAGAGTAGTAGATTTTTGCGTAACAAGCTTTTATAATTGTAAAGGACAATGTTTTATGAACTGATTGCAATAATGTAAATTTGTTTTAACTATTAAACGAACCAAAAATATGACTTATTTTATCTTTGTGAAAACATTGGACACAGTGTGTTGTCAAGCTTATGAGATGTGATGCAAGTGTAAGCCACTGTGACACTACTGTTCTTTTTTATTATTTTTATAAATGTCTAATGATAATGTCAATGAGGGATTTTTAATCACTGCTATGCTGAAATGATAACTAATATTGATACTGTTGTTGATAATATTCATTTTTGTTTCACTACTTTTGGTTTGTTCTGTGTTGTGTTTGTGTCTCCTCTCAATTGCTCTGTTTATTGCAGTTCTGAGTGTTGCTGGGTCAGGTTTGGTTTTGGAATTGGATTTCATTGTTATGGTATTGCTGTGTAGTGGTTTGTTGGACTGATTGAAAAAAAATAAAAAAATAAAGAAATAAATAAAATAAAGAAATCGCTTTGTTAAAAATGAGAATCGATTCTGAATCGCACAACGTGAGAATCGCGATTCATATTTGAAGCGATTTTTTCCCACACCCCTAACATATATATATATATATATATATATATATATATGTATGAAAGGGAAACTTGCAAAACAGGCTTGTAGGGACGAAATGGCCTCTGTGTTTTTTCCTGACCTAATGTATATTCTCCTCTACCCCGGTATTGAGCACTGTATAAAGGATAAACCACAGGACCCTCGACTCATATATACATGTATATATATATATATATATATATATATATATATATATATATATATATATATATATATATATATATATATCCATCCATCCATTTTTTACCGCTTATTCCCTTTGTGGTCGCGGGGGGCGCTGGTGCCTATCTCAACTACAATCGGGCGGAAGGCGGCGTACACCCTGGACAAGTCGCCACCTCATCGCAGGGCCAACATAGATAGACAGACAACATTCATATATATATATATATATATATATATATATATATATATATATATATATATATATATATATATATGTCTTGATTGGATTATCCAGAGAATAGTGCTCGATACCGTGGTAGAGCGCAATATGTAGGTGTGGGAAAAAAATCACAAGACTACTTCATCTTTACAGATCTGTTTCATGAGGGGTTCCCTCAATCATCAGGAGATGATTGAGGGAACCCCTCATGAAACAGATCTGTAAAGATGAAGTAGTCTTGTGATTTTTTTCCCACACCTACATATATATATATATATATATATATATATATATTTCAAGTGTGATGATGCCACGTTATAGATAGAGAAAAGGCATTTTTAGACAATATAATTTGCCCGAGCGGCTAGGAGGCACCGAGAGTAACAATCGGTAGAAAACTGTATTAGAAAGGACGGATTAAAAAAAATTAAAAATATATTTATACATTATCATCATTATTTTTATTTAACTTGGGACTTCCAGTGGGCCGGATTTTGGACGCTGGCGGGCCGGATCCGGTCTGCGGGCGGTAGTTTGGGGACCTCTGGTTCATATCGTCTACGATAATGTCATAATTTAATAATTGCAACTCCTTCCCCTGCTGTAATGTGTTGGAAAAGTTTCAAAATACATTTAAAAGTACTTAAATTGCTTACTTAACACTAAAAACATCCAAATCTTTTTGACACTTCTATCAATGCTTCCATTTGAATGTTTCTTTTTTTGCTAAATGCTCACCAGGTTCCAAAGATTCTGCGTAATCCTGCTGGGGCTGACCCTCGCCTCTCTTATCCTGGGGTTCTGACCCTTTGGGCATCTGGGTCGGAGCTGGACTAATGTTGGGAGAATGCGGGACCGCGACGGCCGGACTGGCAACGGGGCAAGGTGTGGAGGGAGTGCTTTTGGGGTGTGGACGCATGGTAGGGGACTGGTAACAGGGAGACAAGTGGGCAGTACACGCTCCAGGGGGTGAGGTGTTTCTCTGAGGAGGGTTGTAGGAGTAGGGCTTGGCAGGTTTCGACGTCCTCGACTTTGGAATGAGGTCCCCCAGATCAACCGGAGTTTCATCTGCCCGCTTCTGCATCTAAAGAAATATGACAATTACATTACGAAAGGTTGCCACTCATTTACAAACCCTGTTTCCGTATGAGTTGGGAAATTGTGTTAGATGTAAATATAAACAGAATACAATGATTTGCAAATCCTTTTCAAACCATATTCAGTTGAATATGCTACAAAGTCAACATATGATGTTCAAACTCATAAACTAGATTTTTTGCCAAAGTAGTTGGGAAAGGGCATGTTCACCACTGTGTTACATCACCTTTTCTTTTAACAACACTCAATAAACGTTCGGGAACTGAGGAAACTAACTGTTGAAGCTTTGAAAGTGGAATTCTTTCCCATTCTTGTTTTATGTAGAGCTTCAGTCGTTCGACAGTGTCCGCTGTCGTATTTTACGCTTCATAATCCGCCACACATTTTCGATGGGAGACAGGTCTGGACTGCAGGCGGGCCAGGAAAGTACCCACACTCTTTTTTTACGAAGCCACACTGTTGTAACGCTTGTCTTGCTGAAATAAGCAGGGGCGTCCATGATAACGTTGTTTGGATGATGTTGTTCCAAAACCTGTATGGACCATTCAGCATTAATGGTGAATGTGTAAGTTACCCATGCCTTGGGCACTAATACACCCCCATACCATCACAGATGCTGGCTTTTGAACTTTGCCCCATAACAATCCGAGTGGTTATTTTCCTCTTTGTTCCGGAGAGAAGTGAAGTGAAGTGAATTATATTTATATAGCGCTTTTCTCAAGTGACTCAAAGCGCTTTACATAGTGACACCCAATATCTAAGTTACATTCAAACCAGTGTGGGTGGCACTGGGAGCAGGTGGGTAAAGTGTCTTGCCCAAGGACACAACGGCAGTGACGAGGATGGCACAAGCGGGAATCGAACCTGCAACCCTCAAGTTGCTGGCACGGCCACTCTACCAACCGAGCTGTGCCGCCCCAGAGACACAACGTCCTCTGTTTCCAAATATAATTTGAAATGTACACTCGTCAGACCACAGAACATCTTTCCATTTTGCATCAGTCCATCTTAGGTGAGCTCGGGCCCAGCCAAGCCGGCGGCGTTTCAGGATATTGTTGATAAATGGGTTTGGCTTTGCATAGAAGAGTTTTAACTTGCACTTGCTGATGTAGCGACCAACTGTAGTTACTGACAGTGGTTTTATGAAGTGTTCCTGAGCCCATGTGGTGATATCCTTTACACACCGATGTCGGTTTTTCATGCAGTACCGCCTGAGGGATCATGGCACCCACCTGTTCCCAATAAGCCTGCACACCTGTGGGACGTTCCACAGGTGGCGTGGCGCAGTGGGAGAGTGGCCGTGCGCAACCCGAGGGTCCCTGGTTCAAATCCCACCTAGTACCAACCTCGTCACGTCCGTTGTGTCCTGAGCAAGACACTTCACCCTTGCTCCTGATGGGTGCTGGTTGGCGCCTTGCATGGCAGCTCCCTCCATCAATTGTGTGAATGTGTGTGTGAATGGGTAAATGTGGAAGTAGTGTCAAAGCGCTTCGAGTACCTTGAAGGTAGAAAAGCGCTATACAAGTACAACCCATTTATTTATTTAATGTACACTCGTCAGACCACAGAACATCTTTCCATTTTGCATCAGTCCATCTTAGGTGAGCTCGGGCCCAGCCAAGCCGGCGGCGTTTCAGGATATTGTTGATAAATGGGTTTGGCTTTGCATAGCAGAGTTTTAACTTGCACTTGCTGATGTAGCGACCAACTGTAGTTACCGACAGTGGTTTTATGAAGTGTTCCTGAGCCCATGTGGTGATATCCTTTACACACTGATGTCGGTTTTTCATGCAGTACCGCCTGAGGGATCATGGCACCCACCTGTTCCCAATAAGCCTGCACACCTGTGGGATGTTCCACAGGTGGCGTGGCGCAGTGGGAGAGTGGCCGTGCGCAACCCGAGTGTCCCTGGTTCAAATCCCACCTAGTACCAACCTCGTCACGTCCGTTGTGTCCTGAGCAAGACACGTCACCCTTGCTCCTGATGGGTTCTGGTTGGCGCCTTGCATGGCAGCTCCCTCCATCAGTGTGTGAATGTGTGTGTGAATGGGTAAATGTGGAAGTAGTGTCAAAAAGCGCTTTGAGTACCTTGAAGGTAGAAAAGCGCTATACAAGTACAACCCATTTATTTATTTATATAAGTGTTTGATGAGGGCTTCACGGTGGCAGAGGGGTTAGTGCGTCTGCCTCACAATACGAAGGTCCTGCAGTCCTGGGTTCAAATCCAGGCTCGGGATCTTTCTGTGTGGAGTTTGCATGTTCTCCCCGTGACTGTGTGGGTTCCCTCCGGGTACTCCGGCTTCCTCCCACTTCCAAAGACATGCACCTGGGGATAGGTTGATTGGCAACACTAAATTGGCCCTAGTGTGTGAATGTGAGTGTGAATGTTGTCTGTCTATCTGTGTTGGCCCTGCGACGAGGTGGCGACTTGTCCAGGGTGTACCCCGCCTTCCGCCCGATTGTAGCTGAGATAGGCGCCAGCGCCCCCCGCGACCCCGAAAGGGAATAAGCGGTAGAAAATGGATGGAAAATGGATGGTGTTTGATGAACATTCCTCAACTTTATCAGTATTTATTGCCACCTTTCCCAACTTCTTTGTCACGTGTTGCTGGCATCACATTCTAAAGTTAATGAATATTTGCAAAAAAAAAAAGAAAAATGTTTATCAGTTTGAACATCAAATATGTTGTCCATCCATCCATTTTCTACCGCTTATTCCCTTTCGGGGTCGCGGGGGGCGCTGGCGCCTATCTCAGCTACAATCGGGCGGAAGGCGGGGTACACCCTGGACAAGTCGCTACCTCATCGCAGGGCCAACACAGATAGACAGACAACATTCACAGACTCGGGCCGATTTAGTGTTGCCAATCAACCTATCCCCAGGTGCATGTCTTTGGAAGTGGGAGGAAGCCGGAGTACCCGGAGGGAACCCACGCAGTCACGGGGAGAACATGCAAACTCCACACAGAACGATCCCGAGCCTGGATTTGAACCAAGAACTGCAGGACCTTCGTATTGTGAGGCAGACGCACTAACCCCTCTTCCGCCGTGAAGCCCTAAATATGTTGTCTTTGTAGCATATTCAACCGAATATGGGTTGAAAAGGATTTGCAAATCATTGTATTCCGTTTATATTTACATCTAACACAATTTCCCAACTCGTATGGAAACGGGGGTTTGTATTATTTCGGCTTTTTCAGTCACCTGTGCAGCGTGGGGGGCGTGGTGTTGCATGTCCATGCCCTGCATAGCTTTATGCTGCTGCTGCTGTTGGGCCGGATGTTGTGGTTGAGGTTGCTGTGACGGGTGGCTTTGGTGCTGATGCTGAAGCTGCTGATGCTGCTGGAGAGCATATAGTTCCTGTTGTCGTAGAAACTGGGATCGGGAGTACATGGTGGGATGCTGCATGTGGGAGGCTGGACCCCGGGCACCGTACACAGGTGGCCAAAGACCAGGCTGTTCCATCACATCTGATGAGAATGATACAAAACTGTTTTAGTGATTACTGTATAAAGATGAGTGACACTCTGATAACTTTTTGCCCCAAAGTTAAACAGATGATGATATTCTAGGTCAGGGGTAGGGAACCTATGGCTCTAGAGCCAGATGTAGCTCTTTGGGTGACTGCATCTGGCTCTCGGATAAATCTTAGCTGGCATTGCTTAACGCGATAATTATGAATAATTTCGTTGGTGCTAAAAATAACGTGCAAAACATCAAACATTCTCATGCATTTATATCCACCCATCTGTTTTCTACCGCACCTGTTCAAGAAGTCGCATTAATGGTTAGAAGTATTTTATGTCACGATGTCAAAATCAAACATGATTTGATTTTAACTAAAAAAAAATATACAAACAAAAATCGCTCACAGCGGAGGCACAACTTAGATTAGATTAGATTAGATAGTACTTTATTCATTCCGTCAGGAAAATTATAATTTTCAGCACAATCCCATTCAAGATCAGACAAACATTACAGGGAGACAGAACAGGATCGCTGACGGGTCTGCCGGCTTCCAGCGCCCCTTACAAAAAAAAGATGAGATACAGGTAAACAAGGGGGGGGAATAGAAGATTAAAATGAAATAAAAAAATCGGTCTTAGCCTGGGCCTTGGAGAGGGGGTGCAGCCTGAGGCCAAGGGAAAAAAAAAAACAAAAAAAAAACTTGGTGCTAAAGAACAAAGCTCACGCATAAACAGACTAAGAATGTAAATCAAACAAATCTTACTTGGCATGGCATGAAGCACGAAACTATGGCAAGGCATGAAACAAGTCAACACAGGGCGAGTGACTGGCAAAGACGAGCTTAAATGCTGCCTCTGTTTAGTGCTCGGGAAGCAGGTGAGCGGGGGGGGGGTTTTGTCCACCAGAGACAGGTGGACAAAATGAGTAACCAAGGAAACCAGACAAGGGAGTGGAAAAAAAACAGGAACTTAAAGAGTCCAAAGGACAAACAGCACATGGGCAAACAAAAACATGATCAACAGATATGACATTTGATTTATTATTGGTTAGCTTCAGAATAACAATGTTATTAAAAAGAATAAGAGACTTATTATACTCTAAAAATGTTGGTCTTACTTAAAAATGCACGCATTTAGTTGTATTCAGTGTTAAAAAATATGATATGGCTCTCACGGAAATACATTTTTAAATATTTGGCTTACATGGCTCCCTCAGCCAAAAAGGTTCCCGACCCCTGTTCTAGGTTGACTGAGGCCCCGTTTATACTAAGGGGAAACTTATCCCTGTTCATACACACAAAATGGTTGTTTGTCAACAGGTGCAACACAACCTAAAGCAGGGGTCTCAAAAAAAATGTACCTGGGGGGCCACTGGATGCAGAAACTGGGTGAGGCTGGGCCGCAAGATAAGATTTCTTAAAAATATAGACTATGTACTTTTTAATGAATTCACCTTCTTTGAATGGCTTTCCCGCCCTAGCAACATACTTTCCAACCTCGCGATATTTTCGGTAAACATCCGAATATCAGTGCACTTCCCAACAATCTCCCAAAGCGTTCATTTTCCCGGTTTTCACCCGGACAACATTATTAAGAGCGTGCCGTGAGCGTCCTTCACAACCTGCCGTCTCGTCCGCTTTTCCACCATACAAAGGGGGTGACTGCAAGACATACTTGGTCAACAGTCATACAGGTCACACCGAGGGTGAACCCACACCAAACAAGATTGACAAACACATTTTGGAAGAACATCCGCACCGTGACACAACAAACCCAACAGAACAAATACCCAGAATGCAGCCCTAACTCTTCCGGGCTACAATAGGGGGTGGGGTTGGGGGGAGCGGGAGTGTATATTGTAGCCCTGAAGAGCTAGGGGCTGCATGGGATTCTGGGCATTTGTTCTGTTGTGTTACGGTGCGGATGTTCTCCCAAAATGTGTTTGTCATTTTTGTTTGGTGTGGGTTCACAGTGTGGCGCATATTGTAACAGTGTTAAAGTTGTTTATACGGCCACCTTCAGTGTGACCTGTGTGGCTGTTGATCAACTATGTCTTGCAGTCGCTTACTGCGTCTAGATAATCTAAATACAACGTGTGGCCTGGCTGGCATGCTGTTAGTACAGGTTGCAGAGAACGCTAAAGGCAGTGCTTCCACGGTGACCCCTCAATAATGTTGTGTGGGTGATGGTCGGGAGAATGATTACCCCTGGAGGGGCACCCTAAGTCGGGAGTCTCCTGGAAAAATCGAGGGTATAAAAGTGTGACGCTCTAAAGCGCCATTCATACAAAACTTGCGGCCCGCACCAACATTAACTTTTCATATTGAGGTGCAGGCCGCAAAATAACACCTCGCGGGCCGCAATTTTGCTGAAAGGATTCAGTAGAGAACATCGACGATAAAGTTTGCAACTTTTGGTCGCTAATAAAAAAGCTTTGCCTGTACCGGAAGTAGCAGACGATGTGCGCGTGACGTCACGGGTTGTGGAGCTCCTCACATCCTCACATTTTTTACAATCATGGCCACCAGCAGCGAGAGCGATTCAGACCGAGAAAGCGACAATTTCCCCATTAATTTGAGCGAGGATGAAAGATTTGTGGATGAGGAAAGTTAAAGTGAAGGACTACAAGGACGGCGTGGCGCAGTGGGAGAGTGGCCGTGCGCAACCCGAGGGTCACTGGTTCAAATCCCACCTAGAACCAACCTCGTCACGTCCGTTGTGTCCTGAGCAAGACACTTCACCCTTGCTCCTGATGGTTGCTGGTTGGCGCCTTGCATGGCAGCTCCCTCCATCAGTGTGTGAATGTGTGTGTGAATGGGTAAATGTGGAAGTAGTGTCAAAGCGCTTTGAGTACCTTGAAGGTAGAAAAGCGCTATACAAGTACAACCCATTTACAAGAAAAAAAAAAAAAAAGACAGGGCAGTGGGAGCGATTCAGATGTTATTAGACAAATTTACTAGGATAATTCTGGAAACTCCCTTATCTGCTTATTGTGTTACTAGTGTTTTAGTGAGATTATATGGTCGTACCTAAAAGTCGGAAGGGTGCGGCCACGGGTGTGGTGACCGCCAGTGTCTCTGAGGGAAGCCACGTTTCTCAACGAGGCATAGCGAAGGCAGTCGTTGGGGCCGGGCTGAGATTATTTGTTTTCCCCTCCTCCACGGTGGAAGCGTCCCACGTTTGGGGGCGGCCAGTCGGAGGAGGCAAGAAAGTCCGCAGCTGCCTCTTTGACAGGTGCACAAGGAATGACGCAAGCTCTCCGCTCATGTCTACTTTAAGAGCCGACTTATAACCACAATTTTCTCAACGAAACCTGCCGGTTGACATGTGGTAGGGAACCATGTTTGCTTGACCGCTCTGTTCCATAGTAAAGCTTCGCCGTCATCTTTCGGGAATGTAAACAATGAAACACCGGCTGTGTTTGTGTTGCTAAAGGCGGCCACAATACACCGCTTCCCACCTACAGCTTTCTTCTTTGACGTCTCCATTATTAATTGAACATATTGCAAAAGATTCAGCAACACAGATGCCAGGAATACTGTGGAATTATGCGATTAAAGCAGACGACTTATAGCTGGGATCGGTGCTGGAACAAAATGTCCTCTACAATCCGTGACGTCACGCGTCATCATACCGCAACGTTTTCAACAGGAATCTCCGTTGGAAATTTAAAATTGCAATTTAGTAAACTAAAAAGGCCGTGTGTTGCAATGTTAATATTTCATCATTGATATATAAACTATCAGACTGTGTGGTCGGTAGTAGTGGCTTTCAGTAGGCCTTTAAAGTATTTATAGGCCGATAATATCGGCAATCTGATAGTATCGGACATCTCTAATTTTCACAATCGTCTGTACATGTAGAAGAAGGAGAAACAGGGGCGTGTCGGGATGACTCGCCTCCATATTTCCCGTGGTTAGCTCCGAGTTACGAAAACGCTTTATTATGAACCTGGCTGTGTGGGGCGCAGTCTTTCTGGTGTCACTTCCTCTCCGAACTCAGTTTGTAAACCAGGGGTGTCAAACTCAAATACAGAGTGGGCCAAAATTCTAAACTGAACAAAGCCGCGGGCCAAGGTTGAACAAATTAACCTTTTAATAGGGACCCAAACAAGTTTTGCATTGAATATTGAACAAGCAAGGCTTATATAACTTTATAGTGACATGCAAAACTGAGTTTTGTTGGTCGCAGAGGTGTATATTGTAGAGTTAGTGCTGCAAGGGGTTCTGGGTATTTGTTCTGTTGTGTTTATGTTGTGTTACGATGCGGATGTTCTCCCGAAATGTGTTTGTCATTCTTGTTTGGTGTGTGTTCACAGTGTGGTGTAACAGTGTTAAAGTTGTTTATACGGCCACCCTCAGTGTGACCTGTATGGCTGTTGACCAAGTATGCCTTGCATTCACTTGTGTGTGTGTGTAGAAGCCGCATATATTACGTAACTGGGCCGGCACGCTGTTTGTATGTAGGAAAAGCGGACGTGACGACAGGTTGTAGAGGACGCTGAAAGCAGTACCTTTAAGGCACGCCCTCAATATTGTTGTCCGGGTGGAAATTCGGCAGAATGGTTGCCCCGGGAGATTTTCGGAGGGTGGGGGGGGCACTGAAATTCGAGATTCTCCTGGAATAATCGGGAGGGTTGGCAAGTATGAGAATAAGTGTTGAATGCGGTGTTACAGCGGCACCGCCACTGAATAATACCGGCAGGCCAGCTCTAATGTTAATTTATTATTGCCTCAAGGGCCAAATGAAATTACATGGCGGCCCAAATTTTGGCCCACGGGCCAGAGTTTGACACCCATGAGCTAGATCAGGGGTGTCAAACTCAAATACAGAGTGGGCCAAAATTTTAAATGGAACAAATTAACCTTTTAATAGGGACCCAAACAAGTTTTGCATTAAATATTGAACAAGCAAGGCTTATATAACTTAATAGCGACATGCAAAATCCAGTTTCAAATAATAATAATAATAATTTAAAAAATATCAATGGCATATCGAATAAAATGTAAATAAAAATTGAATGCCTTTTTTCTATTTGCAACCTTCTGAGGTAAATATCGACAGGCTAATAATAAATTTGAAAATAAAATAACAATAATGAATAAACCAAACATTCAAGCCTTGAAGTAGCGAGAGAAAATGCATGAATAAAACGTTAATTATTGGTCAGTTTGCTGGAAGTTTCCCGGAAGAGTTAGTGCTGCAAGGGCTTCTGGGTATTTGTTCTGTTGTGTTACGGTGCGGATGTTCACCCGGATTGTGTTTGTCATTCTTGTTTGGTGCGGGTTCACAGTGTGGCGCATATTTGTAACAGTGCTAAAGTTGTTTATACGGCCACCCTCAGTGTGACCTGTATGGCTGTGGACCAAGTATGCCTTGCATTCACTTGTGCATGTGTGTGTGTGTGTAAAAGCCACAAATATTATGTGACACGCTGTTAGTACGGAGGAAAAGCGGACGTGACGACAGGTTGTGCCTTAAATGCACGCCCCCAGTATAGTTGTCCAGGTGGAAATCGGTAGAAATCCGGGAGAATGGTTGCCCCGGGAGATTTTCGGGAGGGGCACTGAACTTTGGGAATCTACCGGGAAAATTTGGAGGGTTGGCAAGTATGAGTATTAGCGGTGAATGCGGTGTTAACACCGGCGGGCCAGCTCTAATGCTAAATTGATATTGCCTCAAGGGCCAAATTAAATTACACGGCGGGCCAGAGTTTGACCAATGAGTCCATACCAAGCTAAGAGCCGCAGATTAAAAAAATACACGGCGCGCTTACCTGTGTAAAAAAAAAATTGTCCGAGGAGGGGGAACCTTAAACGCTGGTTTAGTGTGGCTGAAACAGGGCTTAGGCTAAATAATTATTTTTTAAAGGGGTTATCTGGCTTAGTGTAGACATAGCCTAAGGGTAATATTTGGACATACCAAGGTGATGGGTTGCAGGATGGGCTGGAGGTTCTGTGGGCAGGACCACCAACTGGGCAGAAGGATCCTGAGGCAAGGGCAGGACTGGCTGTAGAGGACCTGGCATTGCTGCAGAGAAACCTGGAGGCAGATTCTGGTGTAGGGCTGTATGACCTATACCTGCTTTAAAACATCACCACATTTTAGGTTATGTAGCCACTATATATGGGGAAGAAATCCAAGTACAGTGGGGCAAAAAAGTATTTAGTCAGCCACCGATTGTGCAAGTTCTCCCACTTAAAATGATGACAGAGGTCTGTAGTTTTCAGCATAGGCACACTTCAACTGTGAGAGACAGAATGTGAAAAAAAAAAAACTCCAGGAATTCACATTGTAGGAATTTTAAAGAATTTATTTGTAAAATATGGTGGAAAATAAGTATTTGGTCAACCATTCAAAGGAGGTTTTGGCTCAAAATCTCACGATACATGGCCCCATTCATTCTTTCCTTAACACGGATCAATCGTCCTGTCCCCTTAGCAGAAAAACAGCCCCAAAGCATGATGTTTCCACCCCCCATGCTTCACAGTAGGTATGGTGTTCTTGGGATGCAACTCAGTATTCTTCCTCCTCCAAACACGACGAGTTGAGTTTATACCAAAAAGTTCTATTTTGGTTTCCATTCTCCCAATCCTCTGCTGTATCATCCATGTACCCATTTTGGTATAAACTCAACTCGTGGTGTTTAGAGGAAGAAGAATACTGAGTTGCATCCCAAGAACACCACACCTACTGTGAAGCATGGGGGTGGAAACATCATGCTTTGGGGCTGTTTTTCTGCTAAGGGGACAGGACGATTGATTCGTGTTAAGGAAAGAATGAATGGGGCCATGTATCGTGAGATTTTGAGCCAAAACCTCCTTTGAATGGTTGACCAAATACTTATTTTCCACCATAATTTACAAATAAATTCTTTAAAATTCCTACAATGTGAATTCCTGGGATTTTTTTTCACATTCTGTCTCTCACAGTTGAAGTGTACCTATGATGAAAATTACAGACCGGGAGAGAGCTTTTTGGCTAATGCCAGCATAAAGTGCATTGCAGTAGTCCAGGCCACTTGAAATAAAAGCATGCACGACTTGTTCAAAAAGGTTAAAAGATAAAAACGGTTTAACCTTTACTAAAAGACGAAGGTGATAAAAACACGATTTTAAAACGCCATTGACTTGTTTGTCTAGTTTAAAATCGCTGTCTATAACAGACCAAAAAGCCATAATGCAGACAGCCTGTAATGTGGGAGTATTTTGAACGAAAATGTTTAGCTAAAAGTAATGTCAATACATTGGGGCAAAAAAGTATTTAGTCAGCCACCGATTGTGCAAGTTCTCCCACTTAAAATGATGACAGAGGTCTTTAATTTTCATCATAGGTACACTTCAACTGTGAGAGACAAAATGTGGAAAAAAAAGTCCAAAAATTCACATTTTAGGATTTTTTAAGAATTTATTTGTAAATTATGGTGGAAAATAAGTATTTGGTCAAGCATTCAAAGCTCTCACTGATGGAAGGAGGTTTTGGCTCAAAATCTCACGATACATGGCCCCATTTATTCTTTCCTTAACACGGATCGATCGACTTGTCCCCTTGGCAGAAAAAGAGCCCCAAAGCATGATGTTTCCACCCCCATGCTTCACAGTAGGTATGGTGTTCTTGGGATGCAACTCAGTATTCTTCTTCCTCCAAACAAGACGAGTTGAGTTTATACCAAAAAGTTCTATTTTGGTTTCCATTCTCCCAATCCTCTGCTGTATCATCCATGTATCCCTTTTGGTATAAACTCAACTCGTCGTGTTTGGAGGAAGAAGAATACTGAGTTGCATCCCAAGAACACCAGACCTACTGTGAAGCATGGGGGTGGAAACATCTTGCTTTGGGGCTGTTTTTCTGCAAAGGGGACAGGACGATTGATCCGTGTTAAGGAAAGAATGAATGGGGCCATGTATCGTGAGATTTTGAGCCAAAACCTCCTTTGAATGGTTGACCAAATACTTATTTTCCACCATAATTTACAAATAAATTCTTTAAAATTCCTACAATGTGAATTCCTGGGATTTTTTTTCCTATTCTGTCTCCCACAGTTGAAGTGTACCTATGATGAAAATTACAGACCTCTGTCATCATTTTAAGTGGGAGAACTTGCACAACCGCTGGCTGACTAAATACTTTTCTGCCCCACTGTACTTCCTATTTTCTACGGTGATCCTACCATAAGAATGTCCTGCCATCCAAAGGGATGGGCTTCCAGTCCTTGGCATCCAATGGTGGTGAGCAGAATGTGCAGCAGGGTCTGTTAATTGGCCAGTTTGGAGGGAAGTCCCGCCTGGGACCATGAGATGTGAAGCAAGGTCCCCATGACAGCTGTTCGAGGGATGAATCCTTGAAAACTCCACCCTCTCCTTATTATCTCTGCGTGGGGACAGCAGAACAAAAAAGCTAACATCAGGTAACAATACAACAGTGCAGAATTTAAAGCCAGGATTAAAAGAGCTGAAGTGGTTTACCTGATGTATGCATCCCTCTCTCTGTCCAAACAAGTCAGACCTATTTGCTCCCCGCTCATCATTTTCCTCTCCTGTTCAGTAGTCGTATCTGAGGGATAGATGGCGCTGTGTGGAGGTCCTGGGAGACAAACATTATCTGACAATTACCTCACTCCAATCATCCTTGTGCAGGAAGGTGAGGACACAGTAGCTCATGACTCACCTTTTCTAAAAAACAAAAACAAAAAAAAAACCTAGGAGCGACTCGAAACACTCGTACCTAATGGTTTCCCAAATTACATGGCACTGCCATTCTTTATCTTAATGTTCTTTTTACGGAGCCCCTAAAGCAGGGGTCACCAACGTGGTGCCCGTAAGGACCGGATGAGTCGCCCGCAGGCCTGTTCTAAAAATAGCAGCACTTACCAGTGAACTGCTTCTATTTTTTGAGCCGGCCGTGGTCTCGCTTTGCTGGACATTTTTAATTCTAAGAGAGACAAAACTCAAATAGAATTTGAAAATCCAAGAAAATATTTTAAAGAAAAGGGTGGAGTGCCATCTCCGGGTTGGGGAGGAGACCCTGCCCCAAGTGGAGGAGTTCAAGTACCTAGGAGTCTTGTTCACGAGTGGGGGAAGAGTGGATCGTGAGATCGACAGGCGGATCGGTGCGGCGTCTTCAGTAATGCGGACGTTGTATCGATCCGTTGTGGTGAAGAAGGAGCTGAGCCGGAAGGCAAAGCTCTCAATTTACCGGTCGATCTACGTTCCCATCCTCACCTATGGTCATGAGCTTTGGGTCATGACCGAAAGGATAAGATCACGGGTACAAGCGGCCGAAATGAGTTTCCTCCGCCGTGTGGCGGGGCTCTCCCTTAGAGATAGGGTGAGAAGCTCCTCCCGAGGGAGGTGTTTAGGGCACGTCCAACCGGTAGGAGGCCACGGGGAAGACCCAGGACACGTTGGGAAGACTATGTCTCCCGGCTGGCCTGGGAACGCCTCGGGATCCCCCGGGAGGAGCTAGACGAAGTGGCTGGGGAGAGGGAAGTCTGGGTTTCCCTGCTTAGGCTGTTGCCCCCGCGACCCGACCTCGGATAAGCGGAAGAAGATGGATGGATGGATATTTTAAAGACTTGGTCTTCACTTGTTTAAATAAATTCATAATTTTTTTTTACTTTGCTTCTTATAACTTTCAGAAAGACAATTTTAGAGAGAAAATACAACCTTAAAAATGATTTTAAGATTTTTAAACACATATACCTTTTTACCTTTTAAATTCCTTCCTCTTCTTTCCTGACAATTTAAATCTATTTTTTTTTTAATTGTAAAGAATAATAAATACATCCATCCATTTTCTACCGCTTGTTCCCTTTGGGGTCGCGGGGGGCGCTGGTGCCTATGTCAGCTACAATCGGGCGGATGGCGCTTACACCCTGGACAAGTCGCCATCTCATCTAAGATAATGAATACATTTTAATTTAATTCTTCATTTTAGCTTCTGTTTTTTCGACGAAGAATATTTGTAAAATATTTCTTCAAACTTTTTATGATTAAAATTCCCAAAAATTATTCTGGCAAATCTAGAAAATCTGTAGAATCAAATTTAAATCTTATTCCAAAGTGGATTTTAACCTATTTAAAACATGTCATCAAAATTCGAAAATTAACCTTAATCAGGAAAATTTACTAATGATGTTCCATAAATTCTTTTAAAAAAAATTTCAAAAAGATTTAAATTAGCTAGTTTTCCTCATAATTTTTGGGGGTCGAATTTTGAATTTTAAAGAGTCGAAATTGAAGGGAAACTATGTTTCAAAATTAAATTTTCTTTTTTTTTCGTGTTTCCTCCTCTTTTAAACCGTTCAATTAACTGTTTTTTTTAATCATTTATTCTCTACAAAAAACCTTCCGTAAAAGGACAAAAAATATATGACGGAATGACAGCAATACCCATTTTTTTATATAGAGAGATTTATTTATTAAAGGTAAATTGAGCAAATTGGCTATTTCTGGCAATTTATTTAAGTGTGTATCAAACTGGTAGCCCTTCGCATTAATCAGTACCCAAGAAGTAGCTCTTGGTTTCAAAAAGGTTGCTGACCCCTGACCTAAAGGGACATGGCAAAAAAAAAAAAAAAGGTCTGGGAATTTTTTATTTTTTGTAAAAAAAAATTTAGATATATATCTCGTGCGCACGAGATAGTTTCTCATTTTGGTAGTTTTTAGCTTTGTAAAGGGTAATTCTACAAGTAAACAGAACAGTGGGTACAAACCTCGTTTCAATATGAGTTGGGAAATTAGAATTTTATGGCAGCAACATGTGCCGAAGTAGTTGGGAAAGGGCATGTTCACCACTGTGTTACATCACCTTTTCTTTTAACAACACTCAATAAACCTTTGGGAACTGAGGAAACTAATTGTTGAAGCTTTGAAAGTGGAATTCTTTCCCATTCTTGTTTTATGTAAAGCTTCAGTCGTTCAACAGTCCGGGGTCTCCGCTGTCGTATTTTACGCTTCATAATGTGCCACACATTTTCGATGGGAGACAGGTCTGGACTGCAGGCGGGCCAGGAAAGTACCTGCACTCTTTTTTTTTTTACAAAGCCACGCTGTTGTAACACGTGCTGAATGAGGCCTGGCATTGGCTTGCTGAAATAAGCAGGGGCGTCCATGAAAAAGACGGCGGCATATGTTGTTACAAAACCTGTATTTACCTCACAGCATTAACGGTGCCTTCACAGATGTGTAAGTTACCCATGCTTTGGGCACTGACCTAATCAGTGGCCAAGTGGTTAGAGTGTCCGCCCTGAGATCGGTAAGTTGTGAGTTCAAATCCCGTCCGAGTCATACCAAAGACTAGAAAAATGGGACTCATTCTTTTCCTGCTTGGCACTCAGCATCATGGGTTGGAATTGGGGGTTAAATCACCAAAAATGATTCCCGGGCGCGGCACCGCTGCTGCCCACTGCTCCCCTCACCTCCCAGGGGGTGATCAAGGGTGATGGGTCTAATGCAGAGAAAAATTTAGCCACACCAAGAGTGTGTGCGTCAATCATTGGTACTTTAACTTTAACTAATGCACCCCCATACCATCACAGATGCTGGCTTCTGAACTTTGCGTCGATAACAGTCTGGATGGTTCGCTTCCCCTTTGGTCCGGATGACACGATGTCGAATATTTCCAAAAACAATATGAAATGTGGACTCATCAGAACACAGAACATTTTTCCACTTTGCATCAGTCCATCTTAGGTGATTTCGGGCCCAGAGAAGCCGGCAGCGTTTCTGGATGTTGTTGATAAATGTCTTTCACTTTGCATAGTAGAGCTTTAACTTGCACTTACAGATTTAGCAACGAATTGTATTTCGTGACAGTGGTTCTCTGAAGTGTTCCTGAGCCCATGTGGTGATATCCTTTACAGATTGATGTTGGTTTTTGATACAGTGCCGTCTGAGGTATCGAAGGTCATGGTCATTTAATGTTGGTTTCCGGCCATGCCGCTTACGTGGAGTGATTTCTCCGGATTCTCTGAACCTTTTGATGATATTATGGACCGTAGATGTTGAAATCCCTAAATTTCTTGCAATTGCACTTTGAGAAACGTTGTTCTTAAACTGTTTGACTATTTGCTCACACATTTGTGGACAAAGGGGTGTACCTCGCCCCATCCTTTCTTGTGAAAGACTGAGCATTTTTTGGGGAGCTGTTTTTATACCGGGCTTCACGGTGGCAGAGGGGTTAGTGCGTCTGCCTCACAATACGAAGGTCCTGCAGTCCTGGGTTCAAATCCAGGCTCGGGATCTTTCTGTGTGGAGTTTGCATGTTCTCCCCGTGAATGCGTGGGTTCCCTCCGGGTACTCCGGCTTCCTCCCACTTCCAAAGACATGCACCTGGGGATAGGTTGACTGGCAACACTAAATTGGCCCTAGTGTGTGAATGTGAGTGTGAATGTTGTCTGTCTATCTGTGTTGGCCCTGCGATGAGGTGGCGACTTGTCCAGGGTGTACCCCGCCTTCCGCCCGATTGTAGCTGAGATAGGCGCCAGCGCCCCCCCGCGACCCCAAAAGGGAATAAGCGGTAGAAAATGGATGGATGGATGGAACCCCCTAACATTCACTATCCCACAAGCGTAAAAAGAAGTTAACCAGAGGGAACAGGAAGGTGATACTCTCACCTCGTGGTGTAAATAATGCACCTTTTGTCTGTTGCCGGGCAACATAACAACACAACTTAAAGTTTTTCGGTCGGTATGTGCCCTCTAAGTCGTTACACATTTAACACTGGTGGTTGTAAAATTAGGCTTCACGGTGGCAGAGGGGTTAGTGGGTCTGCCTCACAATACGAAGGTCCTGCAGTCCTGGGTTCAAATCCAGGCTCAGGATCTTTCTGTGTGGAGTTTGCATGTTCTCCCCGTGACTGCGTGGGTTCCCTCCGGGTACTCCGGCTTCCTCCCACTTCCAAAGACATGCACCTGGGGATAGGTTGATTGGCAACACTAAATGGTCCCTAGTGTGTGAATGTGAGTGTGAATGTTGTCTGTCTATCTGTGTTGGCCCTGCGACGAGGTGGCGACTTGTCCAGGGTGTACCCCGCCTTCCGCCCGATTGTAGCTGAGATAGGCGCCAGCGCCCCCCCGCGACCCCAAAAGGGGATAAGCGGTAGGAAATGGATGGATGGATGGAACCCCCTAACATTCACTATCCCACAAGCGTAAAAAGAAGTTAACCAGAGGCAACAGGAAGGTGATACTCTCACCTCGTGGTGTAAATAATGCACCTTTTGTCTGTTGCCGGGCAACATAACAACACAACTTAAAGTTTTTCGGTCGGTATGTGCCCTCTAAGTCGTTACACATTTAACACTGGTGGTTGTAAAATTAGGGCTTCACGGTGGCAGAGGGGTTAGCTGGTCTGCCTCACAATTCGAAGGTCCTGCAGTCCTGGGTTCAAATCCAGGCTCAGGATCTTTCTGTGTGGAGTTTGCATGTTCTCCCCTTGAATGCGTGGGTTCCCTCCGGGTACTCCGGCTTCCTCCCACTTCCAAAGACATGCACCTGGGGATAGGTTGATTGGCAACACTAAATTGGCCCTAGTGTGTGAATGTGAGTGTGAATGTTGTCTGTTTATCTGTGTTGGCCCTGCGATGAGGTGGCGACTTGTCCAGGGTGTACCCCGCCTTCCGCCCGATTGTAGCTGAGATAGGCGCCAGCGCCCCCCCGCGACCCCAAAAGGGAATAAGCGGTAGAAAATGGATGGATGGATGGATGGATGGATGGATGTTTTTATCCCCAATCATGGCACCCACCTGTTCCCAATTAGCCTGCACACCTGTGGGATGTTCCAAATAAGTGGCGCGGTTGGGAGAGTGGCCGTGCCAGCAACCTGAGGGTTCCTGGTTCAATCCCCACCTTCTACCAACCTCGTCACGCCTGTTGTGTCCTTGAGCAAGACACTTCACCCTTGCTCCTGATAGTTTGTGGTTAGGGCCTTGCATGGCAGCTCCCAGCATCAGTGTGTGAATGTGTGTGTGTGTATGGGTGAATGTGGAAGTAGTGTCAAAGCGCTTTGAGTACCTTGAAGGTAGAAAAGCGCTATACAAGTATAACCCATTTACCATTTACCATTTGATGAGCATTCCTCAACTTTATCAGTATTTATTGCCCTTTCCCAACTTTTTTGTCACGTGTCAAATTGCAAAAAAAAAAAAATGTTTATCAGTCCGAACATCAAATATGTTGTCTTTGTAGCATATTTAACCGAATATGGGTTGAAAATGATTCGCCAATCATTGTATTCTGTTTATATTTACATCTAACACAATTTCCCAACTCATATGGAAACGGGGTTTGTACAAGTGCATTGGATATATTCTAATAGGATGGACAAAGCAAATGAGAAACTGGGAAACCATTTTTTGGACGGTGACCACTTACCTTTCACAGCGGGATGCACCCTGCTGTGGCGACTGTTGGGATGACCATCCGACGAACGACACGGTGGTTCCCTTTGTCTGGCCACGGCCACGGCAATCCCGACGGGCGGTTGCCTCACTTCGCTCTCCCCGTGGCCTGGATCCCCAACATCCCGATGCCTTCCGCCGTAATCAGGGCGCTCGTTGTCATTGGCCGGACCTTTCCTCGAAGGTAAATTCTGCTTGTTAATCTGTAGGGCGTAGCTTGCGCCAGCTGGACCCGATTTCAAGTTCCCAAGGCCACCAAAGGGGGTTTTCTGGGAGAGGAGTTGTGGCTGTTGCTGATTGCTGTACTTAAGTAAGCTTTTCATGGCACTGCTCTCCCCCCGAGTTGGGCCTTGAGTCTCAGGTTGTTGCTGCTGCTGACTGACTGGAGGTGCATGCTGAGTCGACGGATTCATTCTCTGCTGTTGGGAATGTTGCATATTCGTGCTTCCTAGCTCCATGTAGGACTTTATCGGTTCCTCCTCAGTTTGTGGCATGTGGTGGGGAGGCCTCATGGTCCATTGCGGTACGGGCGGCTGTTGGTGCTGCTGCTGCCCACCGTTGTTGTAACCGTAAACCATGTCCATCTTTCTTTTCATATCCTGCACCGTCCCTTGGTTTATCTCCCCCGGAGGAGGAGCATCCGGGCCAGGACGCCCGTGCTGCTGGTGGCGAATCCTCGCTACTTTTTGGCCGTCTCTTTGCAAGGAGCAGCTGCCGCCAGGACCGCTGTGCTGACTCATATTTTTGTTTCCAAGCGGGGAGGAGTTAGGTTGTGGTCCCGGATGGGAACAGTCTCTGTATGGAGAAGTGTTGACCGAATGAGGGAGAGAGTGTCCAGTCTTGGGTGCCGGGGGCAACGAGGATCTGAACATGTCCATGTCCACTGTACTGTTTACACACTCAGCACTGCGTGATCGTACAACCTGGTGTTGCTTCTGCGGTTGCGGAGCCTGCTGCTGTTGCTGTTGTTGTTGGATCAGTGGCGTAAGCTGGGAGGCTTGGAGATGTTGTTGGTGGGACTGCATCCAGTCTGGAGCCTTCTCCGTTTTTCTGTATTGATGCTGTTGCTGTTGTTGCTGCTGTTGCTGTTGTTTCCTATGCCAACTACCATGGTGTCCCCCTCCTCCACCATTCTTGTCCATAACTTTGTCCTTGACATTGCCACCTCCACTGCCTACAACCTGAAAGTCAGGGTTACCGAGCTGAAACGGCCCTCCGTGTTTGTCCCCCGTGTCTGCCACGGACGGCACAAACGTAGGCCCTGTGACTTTAGTTTCACGCCCTGCATTGGCCGGCCCCCTGTCATGTGAGGCGGGATTACCCAAAGGGGCAGGATGGGGTGGACAGAAGAAGTCCGGGTGATGGTGAGCGTGGTGGGAAGGGTGTGGATGGTGTGGGTGGCTCGGGTGAAGCTGTAGGCAGTGGAAGCCTCCTGGGTGAGCATGTGCATGGGGGTGCGTGTGCGGGTGTGGATGGGGTTGGGCCCCCCCAGTAGAAGCCAACTGTAAGGCCGGGGCTACAGAGTAGGTTAGAGAGTGGTGGAGTGGTCCTTGACCCCTTTCGAGACAATCTGAGGGTTGTTCACTGATCCGCATCTCCCCACTTACCCCCTCTTTGGTGCAGCGGCTATTGCCGTTGGAACCCATATGTCTGCCATGGTTGCCGGCCCCACCTCCAATAGTTCCCAAGGGTGTGCCCTCCCCTCCATAGCTGGACATGGATGTCTTAGGCACCGCCACGTTTCCTGTCTCTCCGTTTTGCATCTTGCTGTTGTGCAAGCAAGCACTTAAAGACTTGCCCATCATTTGCGGATCCTTACTGTATTCCATAGGGAGTGATGCCTTGTGTCTCTCCAGGGCCCGACTGTTTACCTCCTCCAGGGGCAATGGGTGCTGTGGATAGTGCGGGTGCTGCTGATGTTGGTGGGAGTGGTGGTGGTGGTGGTGGTGTTGATGTGTGGGCAGAGCGGACTGTTGGTTGTGGTGGTGCTGTTGCTGCTGCTGCTGTTGCTGTTGCTGTCTTTCCTTTGCCTCATGTTTGCTACTAGACCTCTCCTTGTCTTTGACAGGGCCCACTCCCCTCTCCACAGTTCCTTCTTTAAGGCTCTTATGGACACTTGGTCCACCACCGGCATCCCTTTCTCTGCTGCAAGGCCCCTGGGAGAGTCCTGAACCGGCCCTGGACATTGGCGGCAGACTGTGATTGGTCGAGATGAGAGGTGGCTGTGATGGTAGACCTCGAATGTAGAAGTTCTCTGGAGTAAAAGAGAGAGAGATATGACATCAAATGAGAAAAAGGCTCTCAAGATAATGTCCCTGAGCATTCCTTCTATAAATACTAGCGCTGCAGCTATTGAATATTTTAGTAATTTGGTACTTTATAATCGAATGAATCATATTTTTGCTTAATTAAGGTTTAATTATACATGTAAATTATTGCATTTACCCTAATTGTCTGATTTCCTAAACGCCTGTTTTCATTATTGAGGGCTGACACGCACAGCTAACATGTGTCCGTTGTTGATTGTGCCAATCTGTGTGTGCTATTAAACACAGGTGCGCTCACAGCCCTATGTGGTGTAACCGCACAAAAAAAAAAGTTTAAATACACATGTTAATTATTGTGTTTGGCCTAATTGTCGTATTTCCTAAACGCCTGTTTTCATTATTGAGGGCTGACACGCACAGCTAACATGTGTCCGTTGTTGATTGTGCCAATCTGTGTGTGCTATTAAACACAGGTGCGCTCACAGCCCTATGTGATGTGTGGTGTAACCGCACAAAAAAAAAAGTTTAAATGGCCTAATTGTCTGATTTCCTAAACGCCTGTTTTCATTATTGAAGGCTGACACGCACAGCTAAAATGCGTCCATGGTTGATTGTGGCAATTTGTGTGTGCTATTAAAAACAGGTGCGCTCACAGCCCTATGTGCTGTGTGGCGTATATATGTATATAAATATACATATATATATATATATATATATATACACATACACACACATATATATATATATATATATATATATACACACACACATATATACATATATATATATATATACACACACACACACACACACACACACACACACACACACACACACACACACACACACACACACACACACACACACACACACACACACACACACACACACACACATATATATATATAAGAAATACCCCCCCTCCAATCTCCCGAATTCGGAGGTCTCAAGGTTGGCAAGTATACATACGACTGCGTTTTCCGCCCATTTTAGTGTGAAGTGTTCCCACACCTTCTTAATTACCTCGTTTCGAGTTACGTCGGCGAATAATGCCGTAAAAAAAAAAAAAATTAACGACGCCTCGAGGCAGCGTAGCTCCTCGAATATATTTTATAATCGAATTACTCGAGGAATCGTTTCAGCTGGAATAAATACCCAATAAGATTATCCTTTAAAATGTTGTATACCTAAAATTCTGCTCCTCACCTTTCTGGGTGTCATAGAAGCGGTGTTGGCCGTAGAGGACGCCGCTGTTGGCATGGGGGTCCAAGTGGCTCATGGGAAGAAAAGTGTGGGCCAGACTCCCTGAGAATCGAGGATATCCTGCTGCGGCTGAAGAAGAAGAGATGGAGATGAACTGATAAGACGGGGCAATGAGATGCGGTTTTTCCCCACTAGATAATCCTCCAGGTCTAATGCAGATGGCGGTGTTCATAGGCAAATAAATCCTGGCCCTCGGCTTGTCTTGTTTGCCTTTCCCGCCTGAATTTATAACGCAGACAATACAAGATAAGCTTCGGCTTGAGGTTGATTGTAATGTCTCTTCGACATATGGCTATTTGTCTTTGTTCTTGCAGAAATGTCGTTGGGTTTCAAGTCGCCGTTTACTATTGCCAGAAAGCCACCGGACTGCCCTTTAGTGACCTTCAAAGCCATTGACCTGTATCATATAGGAGTGATCTTTTTTACATTGATGTGCCTTCGAGGCTGATCCAGAAAAGCAGAATCAAAGGCTTCTTTTAGTTGTTGAATACTTTCCAACTTAAGATAAGCAGCAATTCTACTGTCTTCTATTGAAATAATGGTCTATTTGTTATACCATCAAATATGTTAATTACTGCACTTTTTCCCTAGAAATCGCATTCAATTTTGGTGTATTAGCATGAATCGGGATGACTGAGAATCTACAAGCAATGTTGCCAAGGAGAAGCAAGAGCTTGAAGAACCTCTTTAGTCGTTTAAGTCCTCAATTTTCGGAACATTTCCCAGTGAAATAAAGGACAAAGATACCGTAGTTTTCGGACTATAAGTCGCAGTTTTTTTTTCATAGTTTGGCCAGGGGAGCGACTTATGTGTGAAATTATTAACACATTACTGTAAAATATCAAATAATATTATTTAGCTCATTCACGTAAGAGACTAGACGTGTAAGATTTCATGGAATTTGGCAATTAGGAGTGACAGAACATATAGCATGTTCTATATGTTATATCAGGGGTCACCAACCTTTTTGAAACCAGGAGCTACTTCTTGGGTATTGATTAATGCGAAGGGCTACCAGTTTGATACACACTTAAATAAATGGCCAGAAATAGCCGATTTGATCAATTTACATTTAATAAATAAATCTATATATATAAAAAAAGGGGTATTTCTGTCTGTCATTCCGTCGTACATTTTTTTTCCTTGTACGGAATGTTTTTTGTAGAGAATAAATGATGAAAAAAACACTTAATTGAACGGTTTAACAGAGGAGAAAACACGAAAAAAATGTCAATTTAATTTTTAAACAGTTTATCTTCAATTTCGACTCTTTAAAATTCAAAATTTAAACGAAAAAAATGAAGAGAAATCTAGCTAATTTGAATCTTTTAGAAAAAAATTCATCATTAGTAATTTTTCCTGATTAAGATTAATTTTAAAATTTTGATGACATGTTTTAAATAGGTTAAAATCCAATTTGCACTTTGTTAGAATATATAACAAATTGGACCAAGCTATATTTCTAACAAAGACAAATCATTATTTCTTCTAGATTTTCCAGAACAAAAATTTTAAAATAAATTGAGCGTAATAATCATACGTAACAATCATATTGTAACACAAAAGACTTTAAAATAGGATTTAAATTTGATTCTACAGATTTTCTAGATTTGCCAGAATAATGTTTTGGAATTTTAATCATAATAAGTTTGAATAAATATTTCACAAATATTCTTCATCGAAAAAACAGAAGCTAAAATGAAAAAATTAAATTAAAATGTATTTATTATTCGTACAATAAAAAAAAAAAAAAATACTTAAACGTTGATTTAAATTGTCAGGAAAGAAAAGAAAGGAATTTAAAAGGTAAAAAGGTATATGTGTTAAAAAAATCCTAAAATAATTTTTAAGGTTTGTATTTTTTCTCTAAAATTGTCTTTCTGAAAGTTATAAGAAGCAAAGTAAAAAAAAAATAATAATTTATTTAAACAAGTGAAGACCAAGTCTTTAAAATATTTTCTTGGATTTTCCAATTCTATTTGAGTTTTGTCTCTCTTAGAATTAAAAATGTCGAGCAAAGCGACACCAGCTTGCTAGTAAATAAATACAACTTAAAAAATAGAGGCAGCTCACTGGTAAGTGCTGCTATTTGAGCTATTTTTAGAACAGGCCAGCGGGCGACTCATCTGGTCCTTACGGGCTACTTGGTGCCCGCGGGCACCGCGTTGGTGACCCCTGTGTTCTAGTTATTTGAATGACTCTTACCATAATATGTTAGGTTAACATACCAAGCATCTTCTCAGGTGGTTATTTATGCCTCATATAACGTACACTTATTCAGCCTGTTGTTCACTTTTCTTTTTAGTGAATTATATTTATATAGCGCTTTTCTCTAGTGACTCAAAGCGCTTTACATAGTGAAACCCAATATCTAAGTTACATTTAAACCAGTGTGGGTGGCACTGGGAGCAGGTGGGTAAAGTGTCTTGCCCAAGGACACAACGGCATTGACTAGGATGGCGGAAGCGGGAATCGAACCTGCAACCCTCAAGTTGCTGACACGGCCGCTCTACCAACCGAGCTAAACCGCCCCTTTATTTATTTTAAATTGCCTTTCAAATGTCTATTCTTCGTGTTGGGTTTTATCAAATAAATTTCCCCCCAAAAAATGCGACTTATACTCCAGTGCGACTTATATATGTTTTTTTCCTTCTTTATTATGCATTTTCGGCTGATGCGACTTATACTCCGGAGCGACTTATACTCCGAAAAATACGGTAAGTGTGTAAGACAAAAGCAGTGACCAACGTTGTTGAGTAGAGATCGGAAACAAGTAATGCTGCACTTTCGGCAGTAAAAAAGCTTTGATGTTGTGATCCGATGGTCGGATCTTCACCATATTGTTATTTTTGTTCCATTTTTATATCGCTCTGCGGTTCGACATACTTAGTTCCTGTTTTGTTCGTTTCCATGGTCACTCATTAGTTTCAGCTGCTACTCTCTTCTCCAGCACACCTGTCTTTACTAATCGCCACCTGTTTACAAGCCAGCGTTTTCTGTTCACTGATTGTCGGATCTTAGTTTGTTCACATACGTCTGTTTACGACTTGTCTCTCACTCTCGTTTTTCGCTAGCTCTCATGCTAAGCTTTATTTTATTCCTAGCTTTCCCGCTAGTTGTTTTGTGTTTCCTTTTGTGTGCCTTTGTGCTTCGGTTTGTTTGTCCTAGCTTTCCATGCTAGCCGTTTTTATTTGCCTTTTCTGTTTGTATCAGTGTTTTTGTTCATAGCTCCTTTTGTTTAATAAATCCCTTAGTTCTTACCTTTTTGCTGTGTTCTTGCTGACGCATCCAGGGAGGACCGAATCCGGCATTACAATGCCACACAAGCGTAACATTTGATTTGCTAAAAAAAATAAAACGATTCAGACTACTCAAACTGTTGAATTTTCTTAAAATATTAACTAGTACAGGCCTGGGCAATTATTTAGAGAAAAAAATGTGTCTGGGAGCCGGTATATCTATTTTTAGGAACACCAATACAAAACCTCACAATAATGTCTGATTGAATGCTAAAAAACGGTATGACAGACCGCCTTAAAAAAACCTAATGGAATTTTACTTTTTTCTATGAAGGATAAAACACTGAATATTGACAAAATATGAACGTCAAACCCCGTTTCTATCGACACATTTTACAATCAGTGAAACACAACAAAAATGCAACAAAGTGAAATATGAATGCGAAGGGTACAAAACAAACCCAACTACAATCTGATATATCTGATATATCACTAAGCTTTAGAACTTTGTTGTAAAAATCTCCTTTCGCGTCTGTGGAAACGCTTCCCAACCACACTGCTTGGTGCCTCGTCTGAGCTGCTGTGACTCACATTACCATAGTAACTAATTAAATGACCATAGTAATTAATTAGATGACCATAGTAACTAATTAGATGACCATAGTAACTAATTAGATGACCATAGTAACTAATTAAATGACCATAGTAATTAATTAGATGACCATAGTAACTAATTAGATGACCATTGTAACTAATTAGATGACCGTAGTAACTAATAAGATGACCATAGTAACTAATTAGATGACCATAGTAACTAATTAGATGACCATAGTAACTAATTAGATGACCATAGTAACTAATCAGATGACCATAGTAACTAATTAGATGACCATAGTAACTAATCAGATGACCATAGTAACTAATTAGATGACCATAGTAACTAATTAGATGACCATAGTAACTAATTAGATGACCATAGTAACTAATTAGATGACCATAGTAACTAATCAGATGACCATAGTAACTAATTAGATGACCATAGTAACTAATTAGATGACCATAGTAACTAATTAGATGACCATAGTAACTAATTAGATGACCATAGTAACTAATCAGATGACCATAGTAACTAATTAGATGACCATAGTAACTAATTAGATGACCATAGTAACTCATTAGATGACCATAGTAACTCATTAGATGACCATAGTAACTAATTAGATGACCATAGTAACTAATTAGATGACCTTAGTAACTAATTAGATGACCATAGTAACTAATTAGATGACCATAGTAACTCATTAGATGACCATAGTAACTAATTAGATGACCATAGTAACTAATTAGATGACCATAGTAACTAATTAGATGACCTTAGTAACTAATTAGATGACCATAGTAACTAATTAGATGACCTTAGTAACTAATTAGATGACCATAGTAACTAATTAGATGACCATAGTAACTCATTAGATGACCATAGTAACTCATTAGATGACCATAGTAACTGGTATATCATCCATAAGTGCAGATTCCAAGCATTGAAAGACTTACTATAGTTGAGGACTTATGGTCATTCAAAAACATGACTGCACATCATAATGGCAGCTACATTTTCCATCTTAAAGATCTGAAAACAATTATTTGGGAATGTCCGGAGGGCCAGACTAAAAAGCTCAACGGGCCTAATGTGGCCCCCGGGTCTTAATTTGCCCAAGACTGAACTAGTACATCATTTCAACACTATCTTCTTTTAAATATGTGAATAATTGTAGAATTTGAGGAAAATTACGTGCTTACATTTTGTTCCCACACTGTACGAAACCGAAGTTTGGACCAAACCTTAAATTATACTATGACACCCTTAATGTTAGGACAACAAAAATCGCCTTCAGTCCTTTTGAGTTATCCAGCCTTAAAGCCAAAATGTTGAAAGAGCCATATTGGACCAAAAATACAACAAAAAAAAATTAAAAGCCATTTATAAGTCTTAAAATGAAGGCAACACATGACGTAAGTGTCTATATTAGCTATAATAGCCTACTATCAAATTGACTGTCGCAGGCTGAAGCAAATCTTTGACATAAATGTTGAAACCATACATTTATTTTACACATTTTTACAATATTAGAAACTATTAGTAAATCAGAGGCTACTCGGAAGATGAGATAACTCCTGGAAATTACTGGCTTTTAATGGCTAAAGGTATAGATGTGTGTGTCCAAGTTAAAAGAAACGGCATGCTGGCTTCTTTTAATAGATTTATTACAATCTTTGGCAAGCGAGGTAATGTTTGCTGTGGTCTGGAACAACATGGCACACAAAAAACGATCTGAAATGCAGCCACTCTTACAAAGAGATAATGTGTCAAGAGACATGCAAAACTAAATTATATACAACGAGGATAAAAGTAAAGGATATTAAATGAGCTCAGATATACTTACAAGTGAGGCATAATGATGCAATATGTACATACAGCTGGCCTAAAGAGCATGTTAGCATTGATTAGCTTGCAGTCATGCACTGACCATACATGCTTGATTAGCACTCCAACAAATCGATTAAATCGACGGAGTTCACCTTTGTGCATTCACGCACAGTATAAAACTTTTGGTGCACAGTATAAAACTTTTGGTGGACAACATGAGACAAAGAAGGAGTGGAATATTTTACATGTAATGTTGCGTCACTAGCTTGCAGTCATGCACTGACCACGCATGCCTGATTAGAACTCCGACAAGTCGATATCATCAACAAAGTTCACCTTTGTGCGTTCACGCACAGGATCAAACTTTTAGTGGACGAAACGAGACCAAGAAGGAGTGGATAATTTTACATGTAATGTTGCGTCACTAGCTTGCAGTCATGCACTGACCATGCATGCCTGATTAGCACTCCGACAAATCGATAACATCGACAGAGTTCACCTTTGTGCATTCACACACAGTATAAAACTTTTGGTGCACAGTATAAAACTTTTGGTGGACAACATGAGACAAAGAAGGAGTGGAATATTTTACATGTAATGTTGCGTCACTAGCTTGCAGTCATGCACTGACCATACATGCCTGATTAACACTCCGACAAGTCGATAACATCAACAAAGTTCACCTTTCTGTATTCACACACAGTATAAAGGTTTTGGTGGACAACATGAGACAAAGAAGGAGTGGATCATTTTACAAGTAATGTTGCGTCACTAGCTTGCAGTCATGCACTGACCATGCATGCCTGATTAGCACTCCGACAAGTTGATAACATCAACAAAGCTCACCTTTGTGCGTTCACGCACAGTATCAAACTTTTAGTGGACAAAACGAGACCAAGAAGGAGTGGATCATTTTACATGTAATGTTGCGTCACTAGCTTGCAGACATGCACTGACCTTGCATGCCTGTTTAGCACTCAGACAAGTCGATAACATCAACAAAGCTCACCTTTGGACATTCACGCACAGTATAAAACTTTTGGTGGACAACATGAGACAAAGAGAGGAGTGGATTATTTTACATGTAATGTGTCACTAGCTTGCAGTTATGCACTGGCCTTGCATGCCTGTTTAGCACTCAGACAAGTCGATAACATCAACAAAGCTCACCTTTGTGCATTCACGCAGGGTATAAAACTTTTGGTGGACAAAACGAGACAAAGAAGGAGTGGAACATTTTACATGTAATGTTGCGTCTCTAGCTTGCAGTCATGCACTGACCATGCAAGCCTGTTAAGCACTCCGACAAATCGATAACATCGACAGAATTCACCTTTGTGCATTCACGCACAGTGTAAAACTTTTGGTGCACAGTATAAAACTTTTGGTAGACAACATAAGACAAAGAAAGAGTGGGATATTTTACATGTAATGTTGCATCACTAGCTTGCAGTCATGCACTGACCATACATGCCTGATTAGCACTCCGACAAATCGATAACATTGACAGAGTTCACCTTTGTGCGTTCACGCACAGTACAAAACTTTTGGTGGACAAAATGAGACAACTGTTGCGTCCAAAGTCCACACTATGGTGAGTTCAAGAACCGCCGAAATCAGTAGGACAAAACGTTGTCCGCCAAATGCTCTCATCAGTGAAGCGTACACACACACATAGTAAACAGTGGGCTTTCTAACAATTGGGAAGGTTTGTGTCGTGTTTTTCCTCAAACAAAAAACATACTAAAACAAAACAAAAATATTTCATGGTCAGAAATCATGGTCCCAATACGGAAAACCATTGCATCAAATAGAGAATGTCTCATTTGCACAACCTGGTGGTGACGTAAATCAAAATTAGGGTGGTCCCAAAAAGAAGGGATTTTTCAAATTGACTGTGTGGGTTATAAAAGTGCTCCCCCTCTGGTCAACATATGAAATAACAAGTCTGTGTAAAAATTTGAAGTGCTGCCCCTTTGGTCAACATATGTAATAACGAGTGTGTGTAAGAAATTGAAATGGGCCCCCTGTGGCCAAAATTAATTTAAAAAAAATAAAATAAATATGTATATAGAGACATACTGGAAGTAAATAAGGAAGATTAAAATTATAATAATAATAATAACTGAGAGTCTTTTTCTCACAGTGTCGATTTTTTTCTTATAAAATTGGAAACAATTTCTCAAATTCTGTCTGTGATATTGCAGTATTTTTTCATAAAAATTATAAATTTTTTTATGTAAAAATAATATTTTTTTAACGCAAAATGGTGACATTTCCCATTACAAATTCTGACTTTTATCACATTATTGCCATTTTTTTTTGTTGTTCTTCTAAAACAGTGACATTTTCTTGGAAAAATTCGGATAATCATTATAATATTGCCAAAATTATTACGTTTTCCTATAAAACTGTGACTTTTGTCGAGTAAATTCACGACTCTTTTCATAAAATCGCCAACAATTAAGCTTTTTCTTGTAAAATTGCGACTGTTATCGAGTAAAATTCCCTCTTTTATCATAACATTGCGCAAATGTTAATTTTTTTCTTGTAAAACTTTGACTTGCGTTGAGTAAAAATACGACTTTTACTATAATACCGCCAGAATTTGTACTATTTTTGTGAAACTGACCTTTTTCTTGTGAAATTCCAACTCAAGCATTTTTATAGAACGACAAACACAATTCGGGAGAACATCCGCACCGGAACACAACATAAAGACAACAGAACATATTCCCAGAACCCCTTGCAGCACTAACTCTTCCGGGACTCTACAGTATACAACCCCCCGCTTGGAAAACCTTGTTACATTGTTTAATGCATCCAGCAGGGGCATCACAACAAAATTAGGCATAATAATGTGTTCATTCCACGACTGTGTATATCAGTATCGGTTGATATCGGTTTCGGTAATTAAGAGTTGGACAATAACGGAATAGCGGCAAAAAAAGCCATTATTGGACATCTCTACTCTTAGTTAATGGCTTACTGGTTGTATAATAAGGCCATGCAGAATAAGGCATTAATAAGAACTTATTAATGACTAATTGAGAGCCAATATGTGACTAATTTGCATGTTAATAAGCAACTAATTAATGGCGAATATGTGTTCCCCATACTAAAGTGTTACCCAAATCAGTCTGGATCCCCTTTCCATAGGCCCAGTCTTAGACCGATTTGATCCCCCCCATATCGTTTACTTGTATCTCATCTTTTTTGTAAGGGGCGCCGAAAGTTTGCAGACCCGTCAGCGATCCTGTTCTGTCTCCCTGTAATGTTTGATCCTGTTCTGTCTCCCTGTAATGTTTGATCCTGTTCTGTCTCCCTGTAATGTTTGATCCTGTTCTGTCTCCCTGTAATGTTTGATCCTGTTCTGTCTCCCTGTAATGTTTGATCCTGTTCTGTCTCCCTGTAATGTTTGATCCTGTTCTGTCTCCCTGTAATGTTTGTCTGATCTTGAATGGGATTGTGCGGAAAATTTTAATTTTCCCCTCAGGGATTAATGAAGTAGACCGGTTGGGCCCAACCAGTCTACATGTGCTTTGTGGACTTGGAGAAGGCATTCGACCGTGTCCCTCGGGAAGTCCTGAGGGGAGTGCTCAGAGAGTATGGGGTATCGGACTGTCTTATTGTGGCGGTCCGCTCCCTCTACAATCAGTGCCAGAGCTTGGTCCGCATTGCCGGCAGTAAGTCGGACCCGTTTCCAGTGAGGGTTGGACTCCGCCAAGGCTGCCCTTTGTCACCGATTCTGTTCATAACTTTTATGGACAGAATTTCTAGGCGCATTCAAGGCGTTGAGGGGATCCGGTTTGGTGGCTTCAGGATTAGGTCTCTGCTTTTTGCAGATGATGTGGTCCTGATGGCTTCATCTGACCGGGATCTTCAGCTCTCACTGGATCGGTTCGCAGTTGAGTGTGCCCGGAAAAGGGTGGAGTGCCATCTCCGGGTTGGGGAGGAGACCCTGCCCCAAGGGGAGGAGTTCAAGTACCTCAGAGTTTTATTCACGAGTGAGGAAAAAGTGGATCGTGAGATCGACAGGCGGATCGGTGCGGCTTCTTCAGTAATGCGGACGCTGTATCGATCCGTTGTGGTGAAGAAGGAGCTGAGCCGGAAGGCAAAGCTCTCAATTTACCGGTTGATCTACGTTCCCATCCTCACCTATGGTCATGAGCTTTGGGTCATGACCGAAAGGACAAGATCACGGGTACAAGCGGCCGAAATGAGTTTCCTGGCTCTCCCTTAGAGATAGGGTGAGAAGCTCTGCCATCCGGGAGGAACTCAAAGTAAAGCCGCTGCTCCTTCACATCGAGAGGAGCCAGATGAGGTGGTTCGGGCATCTGGTCAGGATGCCACCCGAACGCCTCCCTAGGGAGGTGTTTAGGGCACGTCCAACCGGTAGGAGCTCACGGGGAAGACCCAGGACACGTTGGGAAGACTATGTCTCCCGGCTGGCCTGGGAACGCCTCGGGATCCCCCGGGAAGAGCTAGACGAAGTGGCTGGGGAGAGGGAAGTCTGGGCTTCCCTGTAGGGCCGGGCGATATATCGCGGGTTTGTCCCTGTGCGATATAGAAAATGAGTAGATCGTGATATTGGAGTATTGGTTCTCACGCAGTTGCTTTTAGCTGCGGGCATTACACTACAATCCTTCTTGTGTCTCCTTCTCACAGACAGCAAGCGCACAAACTTACACACGTCACATACTGTCACGTACTTGTACGTCCTCACGGAGCAGAGCGGTGGCACACTGGGTAACGTTAGCCCACGAGTTGAGTTTACACCAAAAAGTTCTATTTTGCTTTCATTCTGACCATATGACATTCTCCCAATCCTCTGCCGTATCATCCATGTATCCATTTTGGTATAAACTCAACTCGTCGTATTTGGAGGAAGAAGAATACTGAGTTGCATCCCAAGAACACCATACCTACTGTGAAGCATGGGGGTGGAAACATCATGCTTTGGGGCTGTTTTTCTGCTAAGGGGACAGGACCATTGATCCGTGTTAAGGTAAGAATGAATGGGGCCATGTATCGTGAGATTTTGAGCCAAAACCTCCTTCCATCAATGACCAAATACTTATTTTCCACCATAATTTACCAATAAATTCTTTAAAATCCCTACAATGTGAATTCCTGGATTTTTTTTCACATTCTGTCTCTCACAGTTGAAGTGTACCTATGATGAACATTACAGACCTCTGTCATCATTTTAAGTGGGAGAACTTGCACAATCGGTGGCTGACTAAATACTTTTTTGCCCCCACTGTATATTGTGTATCGCGATATAGCCTAAAAATATCGAGATGTTAAAAAATGTTGCGATTCGTGACTCGGATCTTCAAATATTATTGTTTATTTTTCCATCTTTGTTCTCATTCTCCGTCTGATCCGTTTATTTCCCGTTTAGTCCATCACCATGGTTACTTATTAGTTTCAGCTGTTACTCCCGGTTCCTGCACACCTGTTCTCTGTTAATCACCTTCCCTTTATAAGCCAGCCTCTTCTGTTTATTCTTTCTGGGACTCTAATTTGCTCACATGCAACAAGTAACGTCAGGTATGTTTTTCTCGCTAGCTCATTAGCTAAGCCACTTTGTTGTCATCTTTAGCTCACATGCTAATCATCTTAGTTTTCATTTTTTGTGCCATCGTGCCAAATCTTAGTTCTTTATATTTCCTAGTTTTCACGCCGGCGTCTTTTGTTTCCCTTTTTATTCGCTCCAGTGTTTTTGTTCAGCGCTCACTTTTTGTTTATAAATTGGTTAGATCTTACCTTTGTTGTGTTCTTCGTTTGACACATCCTTGAGGGAATCGAACCCGGTACCACGATGCCGAACCGGCGTTACAAAAAAAGGCCAAATCGCCCAGCCCTACTCCCCTGCTTAGGCTGCTGCCCCCGCGACCCGACCTCGGATAAGCGGAAGAAGACGGATGGATGGATGGCTGGATTAATAAAGTATTTCTGATTCGGATTCTAATTGATATATCTAGAAAGGGTGGACTCAAGAAGGTGGCGCAGTGGGGAAGAGTGGCCGTGCGCAACCCGAGGGTCCCTGGTTCAAATCCCACCTGAGCAAGACACTTCACCCTTGCTCCTGATGGGTGCTGGTTGGCGCCTTGCATGGCAGCTCCCTCCATTAGTGTGTGAATGTGTGTGTGAATGGGTAAATGTGGAAGTAGTGTCAAAGCGCTTTGAGTACCTTGAAGGTAGAAAAGCGCTATACAAGAACAACCCATTTAAATACAAGGTTGTGTGTGTGTGTGTGTGTGTGTGTGTGCATGATTTTTCCCCTCCCCCAGCAGTGTTAGATGTCTCACTTTTTTTGCCCGTGAAACAATGGAGACAGTGCCCCTGAAAAAGAAGGGGGGGGGGGGGGGGGTGACTGGAGTGTTGTGGTGGGCTAAAATGACCTCCGGTCTGCGTGCAGCCTCGCGTCTTAATTAATGAAATCCACAGAGAGGGCAAACACTCCTACAATAACACAGGAGGGGATGCTTTCGGAGGAGGGTAACGGGGTGATAATTACACCACGGCGTCATCACCTCTTTTTTTTTTTTTTTTTTTCCCCACATCCCTCATTTGTCTCCTTCTCTATCTTTTGCTGTCATGATTAATAAGCAAGTGTATTTATGCCAATTCATCTACAAGGGAAGGAGGGGGAATCCTTTTGTTGGAAAGAGAGCAGTTTGGCAAGTCTTTATCCAACCCAGAGAGGGGATTTTTTTTTTTTTTTTTTTTGCTGTGACGACTGATGGCGTAATCCCTTTTCACAGCATGGTCTGGCCGTGCCCGATAATGCCAGCCCGCTCAATTTCAGCATGCCCTCCACCGGGGGCAGCACGGCACGGCTCATTCAGCCATTAATCCGGGGGCCAGGACAACAGAAGATGCTGCCGTTCCTGCTCCGGCTGCAGGCGAGGCAAAAAAAAAAAAAGAGGGTTAGCGGCGCTGACTGCTGACTGCACAGCGGCTTCCTCTCCTTCCACAATAAACAAGTCAGCGGTGACGGAGGAGATTTCCCTAAGCGTATACGGGCTGAACTAAGGTATCCTTGGGAGGGCATCTCCAGACGCTCTGAAAGGTATTTCTCACCGCCTGGTGGCTTGAAAGGAGCCTAATAAGTAGGACACAAAAAGGTACTAAATTCAGCAGGAAATTTTGGGCTATGCTTGCTTATTAGATATGTCCGATAATGGCTTTTTTGCCGATATTGTCCACCTCTTAATTACCGATTCCGATATATACAGTGGTGGAATTAACACATTATTATGCCTAATTTTGTGGTGATGCTCCTATCCGGATGCATTAAACAACATAACAAGGTTTTCCAAAATAAATCAACTCAAGTTATGGAAAAAACATGCCAACATGGCACTGCCATATTTAGGGTCCGCCCTGCAATGGCAAAGGACATCCATGTCCTTTGCCATGCAAGGACCCTATTGAATCTGTAACGTTTCTTATTATTATTATTATTATTTTTCCGCAACTTTGAACCCTAATTTGACCCACTGACCATGCTCCAAAACTCACCAAATTTGGCACACACATCGGTAAGGCTTGCCAAAAACACGTATTAAGCAACCAAACCCCAAAAATGAAAAATGCGCGCTAGCGCCCCCTACGAAAAAAAAAAAACAGACTGCTTGTAACTTCCGGTAGGAATGTCGTAGAGACATGAAACAAAATCCTCTATGTAGAACTGACCTAGACCTAAATTCCCCATCAGAAACTCCTATACCTAAAACCAACAGAAATTTTGCAAAACCCTTTCAAAGCAAAATTTTCGCCAAAAAACGCTATTTTTGCCTCTTTGAGCTGCAATTTGACCCCCTTAAAATGCTTCAAAACTCACCAAACTTGGCACACACATCAGGACTGGCAGAAATTGTGATCTAATGAAAAAAAAAAAAAAAAAATCTCAAAATTGTGCTCTAGCGCAATTTTTCAATAAAACACAGAAAAAACTGCTTCCAGGAAGAAACCACAGACAAAACTGCTTGTAACTTCGGGTAGGAATGCCGGAAAGACATGAAACAAAAACTTCTATGTAGGTCTCATTAAGACCTACATTTTAGTAATTGACAGCTAGCAGAAATAATCAACAGGAAGTTGGCAATTACCCCTTCAAAATAAAAGTTTTGTAAAAACACGTCACCTTTTTCAAATCGAAACTCCTCCCAGTGCGTTTGTCGTTTCGGCTTCAAACTCGCACAGGAGAGAGATTGGACCCTTTTAAAAAAAGTGGTCGGACAAAGTTGTGATAAATTTTATGGTTTTGATTTTATGCGCCTTCAAAGAACCCCTGCGCAAATTTCCCGAAAAAATGTCATTTTTGCCTATTTGAGCTGTAATTTGACCCCCTTAAAATGCTTCAAAACTCACCAAACTTGGCACACACATCAGGACTGGCAACAATTGCGACCTAGTGAAAAAACCAAACCCCAAAACTCAAAATTGTGCTCTAGCGCCCCCTAGGAATACAACACAGACAAACTACTCCTAGGAAGAAAACAAAGACAAAACTGCTTGTAACTTCCGGTAGGAATGTCGTAGAGACATGAAACAAAAACCACTATGTAGGTCTGACCTAGACCTACATTTGAATAATTAACATACTTTGGCAAAAATCAACAGGAAGCTTGATATTTTCACTTCAATACAACAACTGCATTACTTTCACAATGCATTAAATAGTGGCAGCAAGGCTTCTCCTGCCGTGGGGCTCGGGGACAGCAACCCAAGGCGCGCTCGCACATTCGCACCCTAATTTGACCCCCTTAACATGCTTCAAAACTCACCAAATTTGACACACACATCGGTATGGAGCGGCAGACCAACTTATTAAGCAACCAAACCCCAAAAATTAAAATTGCAAGCTAGCGCCCCATAGGAAGAGACAAAAAACAGACTGCTTGTAACTTCCGTTAGGAATGTCGTAGAGACATGAAACAAAAACCTCTGTGTAGGTCTGACTAAGACCTACATTTCCAATTAAAAAGGTCTATACCCAAAATCAACAGAAATTTAGCAAAAACTCATTCTAAGCAACATTTTCGCAAAAAACGCTATTTTTGCCTCTTTGAGCTTTAATGTGACCCCCTTAAAATGCTTCAAAACTCACCAAACTTGGCACACACATCAGGACTGGCAGAAATTGCGATCTAGTGAAAAAACCAAACCTTAAAACTCAAAATTGCGCTCTATTGCAATTTTTGAAAAAAACACAGAAAAACTGCTCCTAGGAAGAGGAAACGGATAAAACTGCTTGTAACTTCTGGTAGGAACGTCGGACTGACATGAAACAAAAACCTCTGTGTAGGTCTCACTTAGACATACATTTTGATAGGTGGCATCTGTCAGTTAAAATCAACAGGAAGTTGGCAATTACCCCTTCAAAATAAAAGTTTTGTAAAAAGCCGTCACCTTTTTCCAGACAAAACTGCTTGTAACTTCTGTTAGGAATGTCGTAGAGACATGAAACAAAGACCTCTATGTTGGTCTGACTAAGATCGGGACTCGGGACACGGCGGCGGCGGCGGCGGCCAACGGCGGACCCGACCAACGCTGCTTGCAGCTTTAATTATTATTGAAGTCACAAGAGTTAGTGCTGCAAGGGATTGACTACGAACACAAAGGAAATTATATATATATATCCATCGGGGTCTTGGGGGGCGCTGGCGCCTATCTCAGCTACAGTCGGGCGGAAGGCGGAGTACACCCTGGACAAGTCGCCACCTCATCACAGGGCCAACACAGATAGACAGACAACATTCACACACTAGGGCCAATTTAGTGTTGCCAATCAACCTATCCCCAGGTGCATGTCTTTGGAAGTGGGAGGAAGCCGGAGTACCCGGAGGGAAGCCACGCATTCACGGGGAGAACATGCAAACTCCACACAGAAAGATCCCGAGCCTGGATTTGAACCCAGGACTGCAGGACCTTCGTATTGTGAGGCAGACGCACTGGTTCAATCCCCACCTAGTACCAACCTCGTCACGTCCGTTGTGTCCTGAGCAAGACACTTCACCCTTGCTCCTGATGGGTACTGGTTAGCGCCTTGCATGGCAGCTCCCTCCATCAGTGTGTGAATGTGTGTGTGAATGGGTAAATGTGGAAGTAGTGTCAAAGCGCTTTGAGTACCTTGAAGGTAGAAAAGCGCTATACAAGTACAACCCATTTATCATTTATCACTAACCCCTCTGCCACCGTGAAGCCCCATATATATATATATATATATATATATATATATATATATATATATATATATATATATATATATATATATATAAGTGGGGCAAAAAATTATTTAGTCAGCCAGCGATTGTGCAAGTTCTCCCACTTAAAATGATGACAGAGGTCTGTAATTTTCATCATAGGTACACTTCAACTGTGGGAGAAAAAATGTGAAAAAAAAATCCAGGAATTCACATTGTAGGAATTTTAAAGATTTTTTTGTAAATTATGGTGGAAAATAAGTATTTGGTCATCCATTCAAAGCTCTCACTGATGGAAGGAGGTTTTGGCTCAAAATCTCATCATACATGGCCCCATTCATTCTTTCCTTAACACGGATCAATCGTCCTGTCCCCTTAGCAGAAAAACAGCCCCAAAGCATGATGTTTCCACCCCCATGCTTCACAGTAGGTATGGTGTTCTTGGGATGCAACGCAGTATTCTTCTTCCTCCAAACACGACGAGTTGAGTTTATACCAAAATGGATACATGGATGATACAGCAGAGGATTGGGAGAATGTCATGTGGTCAGATAAAACCAAAATAGAACTTTTTGGTATAAACTCAACTCGTCGTGTTTGGAGGAAGAAGAATACTGAGTTGCATCCCAATATACACACACACAGCCCGGCCGCCGGGCTTATTATTTTAACCCAATGCGGCCCCCGAGTCAAAAAGTTAGGGGACCCCTAATGTACAGGGTTACAGAACAAGAATGCTGATGGGTCGCCATATGGCGCCCCGTAAAAAATGGGAAATAGGTAAACGCCGGGAAAGGACGAGTAAAAAAAAAATACAATCTAGACTGGGCTCCTAAGGGGGCCCAGTCTGGAGTGGGGAAAAAACCTCCGTAGCAAAATACACATGCATATTACTACATACAACTCCAGACTTGCAACAGAGGGGAGGGAGTGTTGGGTACGATGGCAGGCTGCAGTTTTTCAGGTGCTGCCCAGCCATCAATCACTCCTTAGGGAGTTATGTCTTGATTGGATTATCCAGAGAATAGTGCTCGATACCGTGGTAGAGCCCCATATGTAGGTGTGGGAAAAATCACAAGACTACTTCATCTCTACAGAACTGTTTCATGAGGGGTTCCCTCAATCATCAGGAGATTTTCCCACAAATCATCAGGAGATTTTCCTGATGATTGAGGGAACCCCTCATGAAACAGTTCTGTAGAGATGAAGTAGTCTTGTGATTTTTCACACACCTACATATATATATAGTATATATATATATATATATATATATATATATATATATATATATATATATATATATATATATATATATATATATACACACACACATATATATATATAAGAAATATAAGAAATAATCATCAGGAAAATCTCCTGATGTTTGAGGGAACCCCTCATGAAACAGTTCTGTAGAGATGAAGTAGTCTTGTGATTTTTCCCACACCTACATATATATATATATATATATATATATATACATACACATATACAGCGTGGCCCCCGACCAAAATAATGTTTTAACCCAATGGGGCCCCCAAGTCAAAATCTTTGGGGACCCCTGTCCTATATTCTCAATGGAACATTTAAAGTTTTGGTGTTGTTTACTGTCGTCATATTGCATTCTACACGCATCTCTTATGTATGACTGCCATCTACTCGTCACACTCATCATTACACCATGTACCGAATAAAAATCGCTTCAAGGTCGGTAAGCACAACTAGAATTACGGCGTACATTAGGCGCACCGGGTTACACGGTGCACTGTCGAGTTTTGATACAATGAAAGGATTTTAATCGCACCTTATAGTCTTATACACATATACAGCGTGGCCCCCGACCAAAATAATGTTTTAACCCAATGGGGCCCCCAAGTCAAAATGTTTGGGGACCCCTGTTCTATATTCTCAATGGAACATTTAAAGTTTTGGTGTTGTTTACTGCCGTCAAATTGCAGTCTACACGCATCTCTTATGTATGACTGCCATTTACTTGTCACACTCATCATTACACCATGTACCGAATAAAAATCGCTTCAAGGTCGGTAAGCACAACCAGAATTACGGCGTACATTAGGCGCACCGGGTTACAAGGCACGCTGTCGAGTTTTGATACAATGGAAGGATTTTAAGCGCGCCTTATAGTCTGGAAAAAAACGGTACATGTGATTTTTTTGATTTTTTTCCATTTTTTATAAATTTGCAAAAATTTTAAGAAAAATTGTGGGTATTGAGGTATTGTCTGTAGAATTTTGAGGCCAAAAATGGATTTATTCCATTTATATTACACGACAGAATATGGCAAAAGTAAAGCGCCGTGAATACTGTATCTCTCCATCCCTGATCACATATCCCGTTAACCTTCCTCTTGTGTTAGCTTTCTGTTACCATCTCTTATGTTAACGGGTCGGTTTTGACCCATGTTTTAAATCAGCTGTAAAATACACTAAAAGCAATTATCTATCATCCAATTTGTTTCTCATCTCTTGGTTACCTTGTTAGGCTTCCTTATCCTTGAAAATATTGGTTTTAATATTTTTGGTTTGGGCCATTGGGCCTTATTTCGTCAGTATACCCCTCCATTACAATTTTTAAAAATGGTAAAACGAACCTCAAGAGAATCATATAAATAGAAAAAAGGTTGTTGTGTTACCTAACTATTACTAAGGGGTATTAAAACACATCTCTTAAATAAATGTGTTTTGTTTATTTTTTCATTTTAAGAATTTTAACTATAGTAACATATATGGTGTTACGGGTCAATTTCGACCCATATATATTTACTTCAAGAAAAAGGCTAAAAAGTATTTTTTTCAGCAACAGAAATCCAACATCAAACAAACAACCAATCAAGCAAATGAAACCAAGAGAAATAGATTACTAGTTCCAAAACTAATAAAAAAAACTAAATCAGAGTGGCAAAAAGTGACACTTTTAGTGTCCGTCTTTTGTTTGTTTTTGTACAGGATAACAAGGTCAAATGAGAATCCACTAAAGCTCACATGATTGGGAGAGGAGCTGGCTGTCAGTGTGTTCAGTTTTGGCTCTTATCATTGCTTTATCATCTTATTTTTATAACCGGGTCGAAACCGACCCTAACAACACCAAGGGCATAATTTCTACCAGAGCATTTTATAATTTAGTGGAAAAAAATTAAAACGTTTTATTTTGTTGACAAAGAGGTTCCTGACAAAAGTCAAAAAGCTTTGATGCAAAAAAATAAATGTATGTGGTGTTTTTATGCATTTAAAAACTAAAACGACCCTAACACAAGACGAAGGTTAAACACATCGGCATGTTTAAGACAATCGCCTGTTACATTTCTAAGAGACGTAACAAACGTGGCAAAGGGGAGAGGAGGAGCTGGCCGGGTCTGCCCGTCAGGTCGACTAATTGAGAAAAAGTGACGGAAGCATGGAGACACCGAAAGGGAGGGGAGCAGATGAAAGGTGCTGGGAGGAGGAGGAGGGAGGAGGAAGGAGGGGCAGCATGGCGGCGCATCTCCTCAGGTTTGACTAATTGAAAGGAATGGATGCAGGACGGCACATGAGAGCGAGGGAGGGATGGGCGGGGGCTGAAAGAGGAAAGAGATGTTTGTATGCGAGGGAGTTTAAATCCCACAAAGGGAACGCGGGCGAGCTGAAAGATGGACAGCTGAAGATAGGTTTGGAAAGGCGGAACAAATGCGAGTGGATTAGACAGGTTGTGTACGTATGGGAGAGGATGGCGTTCTGGCATAAACAAACAGGTCATTTGGATCACATCCAGCTGGCCTGAAGCCTTTTTTTTCTTCTCCATTTTTTCTTATTTGATTGAAAAGCACATTTATTGTTTTGTTTTGTTTTTTTGACCACCATTACATATACTGTGGCCATCCATCCACATTCTACATGAACGTGTGAGTTAAAACATAAAATAACAATGCTACACAGTTAATAAATAATAATCCCTCAGGATTTTTTTCCCATTTTTTAAAGGTAGAAATGTTTTTAAAAAATAATGTTAAAAAGGCCTACTGAAACCCACTACTACCAAGCACACAGTCTGAGAGTTTATATATGTTTTCATCGCATAATTCCACAGTCTTATGGACATCTGTGCTGCTGAATCTTTTGCAATTTATTCAATGAATAATGGAGACGTCAAAGAAGATCGCTGTAGGTGGGAAGCGGTGTATTGCGGCATAGCTCGGTTGGTAGAGTGGCCGTGCCAGCAACTTAAAGGGTTGCAGGTTCGATTCCCGCTTCCACCATCCTAGTCACTGCCGTTGTGTCCTTGGGCAAGACACTTTACCCACCTGCTCCCAGTGCCACCCACACTGGTTTAAATGTAAATTAGATATTGAGTTTCACTATGTAAAAGCGCTTTGAGTCACTAGAGAAAAGCGCTATATAAATATAATTCACTTCACTTCACTTCGCCTTTAGTAACACAAACACAGCCGGTGTTTCATTGTTTACATTCCCGAAAGATGACGGTGAAGCTTTGCTGTGGAACAGTACAGTACAAAGTACAGTGTATTATGCAGCGATCATTTCGAAAGATCGTGTTTCCAAGAGGGTCCCTTGCGAATGGCAGGGATGGGCATCGCCACCACCCGTCGACTGGTGCTGAAGAAAGGTGCGGGGCCGACCTTTAGGTTGTACAGGTACGACCATATATAATCTCACTAAAACACTACTAACACAATAAAGAGATAAGGGATTTTCCAGAATTATCCTAGTAAATTTGTCTAAGAACATCTGAATCGCTTCCACTGTATAGTTTTTTTTTTAAAAACATTTCTAGTCCTTCACTCTCACTTTCCTCATCCACGAATCTTTCATCCTTGCTCAAATTAATGGGTAAATCGTCGCTTTCTCGGTCTGAATCGCTCTCGCTGCTGGTGGCCATGATTGCAAACAATGTTCAGATGTGAGGAGCTCCACAACCCGTGACGTCACGCGCACATCGTCTGCTACTTCCGGTGCAGGCAAGGCTTTTTTTATTAGCGATCAAAAGTTGCGAAATTTATCGTCGATGTTCTCTAATAAATCCTTTCAGCAAAAATATGGCAATATCACAAAATGATCAAGTATGACACATAAAATGGACCTGCTATCCCTGTTTAAATAAGAAAATCTAATTTCAGTAGGCCTTTAAACTCCTGCTGTGACGTAAAATTATTTTTTTCTTTCTCCTGATTTTTCACAGAATTTTCTTTTTTGACCTACCATATTTTCCGTACTTAAAATATTTTTTTGCTCTCAAATCTTGAAAGCGCGTCTTATAACACCGTGCGCCTAATGTTAGGAATAATTTTGGTTGTACTTACCCACCTCGAAGCTATTTTATTTGGTACATGGTGTAATGATAAGTGTGACCAGTAGATGGCAGTTAAACATAAGAGATACGTGTAGACTGCAATATGATGGGTCTTGAAGAAACAAAACCAACATTTCATATGTTGCATTGAAAATATAGAACACTACACACGGAGCTCAAAAATCTATCAAAATGTTTTAATACCACTTTGGTGTGCTATGAAGCCGCACCGCTTCATGGATTGTACTGTGCTTCAACATAGGAGTATTATTATGGTGTGTGTATAAGGTAATACATTATCTGGCATTTTGTTTCGCAATATTATGCAAAAGCAACTTTTCTTAGCTTCTGGTACCTGCTGATCTGTATTGGGGATCTGCATAAGTCCTGAAAATTTGCGCGTGTCCACCTTTGTAGTCTGTGATAACCCCGTAGTCCATAAGCTTCTTATTTTTCTTTATCTTCTTATGTGACATTTATTGAGAATTGATTGCCATACCATTGATTAAGTAAGGACAAAATGAACAACTAATTATTTTTATTTAACAAGCTCTCTCTTTGAATGTTCTTAACTCCTGAAAAGTGATAAATGTGACCAGTGGATGGCAGTCATACATAAGAGATATGTGTAGACTGCAAAATGACCCCAACCTTTTTATATGTTCAATTGAAAATATAGAACATTACAGACGGCGCTCAAAAATCCATCAAATTATTTAGTACGACTTTGGTAAGCTATCAAGCCGCACCGCTTGATGGATTGTACCGTGCTTCAACATAGAAGTATTATTATGGTGTGTGTATAAGGTAAGACATATCATCTGGCGTTATGTTTCGCGATATTATGCAAAAGAAAAGTTTCTGCTGATTTGTATTTGGGATCTGCATAAATTCTGAAAATTTCCGCGCCTCCGCCTTTGTAGTCCATGACGGCGCCAGAGTCGATAAGCGTCTTCTTTTTCTTTATCTTTTAGTTATATGACATTTATTGAGAATTGATTGCGATACCATTAAGTAAGGACAACATTAACGATGAATTAATATTCTTTAACAAGCTGTCTTTGAATGTTCTGAACTCCTGTTTCCATGCCAGGGTTCGTATTGCGCAGAGCAATTCTTGCCAAAGTTGTGCCAGTGCATGCGTGTGCATGTAACTCGACTAGTTGCGACTGAATTGAGAAGGAAAAATAACACTACAGACTTTGTTTTTGGCGGAGGATCGGAACGCCTCCGAGATGAGACCAAGAATTGGGATCACTCGCACCTCATGTACGAAACAATTTTGGTTGTGCTTGCCGACCTCTAAGCTATTTTATTTAGTACATGGTGAAATTGAACAAGTGACCAGTAGATGGCAGTCATACATAAGAGATATGTGTAGACTGCAAAATGACCCCAACCTTTTTATATGTTAAATTGAAAATAAAGAACATTACAGACGGCGCTCAAAAATCCATCAAATTATTTAGTACGACTTTGGTAAGCTATCAAGCCGCACCGCTTGATGGATTGTACCGTGCTTCAACATAGGAGCATTATAATGGTGTGTGTATAAGGTAAGACATATCATCAGGCGTTTTGTTTCGCGATATTATGCAAAAGAAAAGTTTCTGCTGATTTGTATTTGGGATCTGCATAAATTCTGAAAATTTCCGCGTCTCCGCCTTTGTAGTCCATTGAGACACCAGAGTCAATAAGAGTCTTCTTTTTTTTATCTTCTTGTTATATGACATTTATTGAGAATTGGTTGCGATACCATTGATGAAGTAAGGACAAAATTAACGATGAATTAATATTCTTTAACAAGCTCTCTTTGAATGTTCTGAACTCCTGTTTCCATGCCAGGGTTCGTATTGCGCAGAGCAATTCTTGCCAAAGTTGTGCCACTGCATGCGTGTGCATGTTACTCGACTAGTTGCAACTGAACTGAGAAGGAAAAATAACACTATAGACTTTGTTTTTGGGGGGGGATCGAAACGCCTCCGAGATGAGAAAAATAAGTGGGAACACTCGCATTTAATGTACGGAATAATTTTGGTTGTGCTTACCAACCTCAAAAACAATTTTATTTAGCACATGGTGAAATGATAAATGTGACCAGTAGATGGCAGTCAAACATAAGAGAAGTGTGTTGACTGCAATATGACACCAATCTTTTTATTTGTTCCAATGAAAATATAGAACATTACACACGGCGCTCAAAAATCTAAATGTTTTAGTACGACTTTGGTAAGCTATGAAGCCGCACCGCTTGATGGATTGTACTGTGCTTCAACATAGGAGTATTACCTTGGTGTGTGTATAAGGTAAGACATATCATCAGGCATTTTGTTTTGCGATATTATGCAAAAAAAAAGTTTCTGCTGATTTGTATTTGGGATCTGCATAAATTTTGAAAATTTCCGCGTATCCGCCTTTGTAGTCAATGGCGACGCCAGAGTCGATAAGCTTCTTATTTTTCTCTATCTTCTTGTTATGTTATTTATTGAGAATTGATTGCGTTACCATTGATTAAGTAAGGACAAAATTAACGATGAATACATTTTCTTTAACAAACTGACTCTTTGAATGTTCTGAACTCCTGTTTCCATGCCAGGGGTCGTATTGCGCAGAGTAATTCTTGCCAAAGTTGTGCCATTGCAGGCGTGTGCATGTAACTCGACTAGTTGCAACTGAATTGAGAAGTCAAAATAACACTACAGACTTTGTTTTGGGGGGGGATCGGACGAGACCAAGAAGTGGGAACACTCGCCATGAATCAAGTGGTGCCGAGGTGCCGCTAATATGAATTATTTTTTTTTCCCGGCAAAGTCCAAAAGCTCAAAACTGGGCCACTTTTGCTGTTTTTCTTTATTTATGTACTTCACAACCACAACAAAGAAGTCGTTACAGTCAGCCAGCATATTTTATCGGCCGCGCAACCCCCGCTAGCCAACTCCTGATTGGCACAGGCGTCCTGTTTGAGGAACCGCGACCAGAAAAGATAAAGTTTATGTCGTGTGTTCCATCTTGAATCACAAATTGGACAGAATTCAAGTGCGACTTTACGCCTGTTGGCCGTTTTTCTAGCAGGCCTAAGCAACCGATGAGCAAACATAAATATATAATTCATGTTTTATGCACATTGGGTCCATATTTCAGACACACAACTATTCCCCAGTTTATAGATTTTTATTTATCTTTTCTTTATAACTCTTACTTGCTTTCTTGTTGCTCAACTGGGGTCACGTTCTCAGTCTTGACTCTGTTTTTTATAAGTAGGCAGTCGAAAACATTGGAGTTTAAAACATTTTTCTCAAGCACATCTGCACTTCATGGAATCATACCATGTCTCTAAATTCCATCCATCCATCATCTTCCGCTTATCCGAGGTCGGGTCGCGGGGGCAACAGCCTAAGCAGGGAAACCCAGACTTCCCTCTCCCAAGCCACTTCGTCTAGCTCTTCCCGGGGGATCCCGAGGCGTTCCCAGGCCAGCCGGGAGACATAGTCTTCCCAACGTGTCCTGGGTCTTCCCCGTGGCCTCCTACCGGTTGGACGTGCCCTAAACACCTCCCTAGGGAGGCGTTCGGGTGGCATCCTGACCAGATGCCCGGACCACCTCATCTGGCTCCTCTCCATGTGAAGGAGCAGCGGCTTTACTTTGAGTTCCTCCCGGATGACAGAGCTTCTCACCCTATCTCTAAGGGAGAGCCCCGCCACACAGTGGAGGAAACCCATTTCGGCCGCTTGTACCCGTGATCTTATCCTTTCGGTCATGACCCAAAGCTCATGACCATAGGTGAGGATGAGAACGTAGATCGACCGGTAAATTGAGAGCTTTGCCTTCCGGCTCAGCTCCTTCTTCACCACAACGGATCGGTACAACGTCCGCATTACTGAAGACGCCGCACCGATCCGCCTGTCGATCTCACGATCCACTCTTCCCTCAATCGTGAACAAGACTCCTAGGTACTTGAACTCCTCCACTTGGGGCAGGGTCTTCTCCCCAACCCGGAGATGGCACTCCACCCTTTTCCGGGCGACAACCATGGACTCGGACTTGGAGGTGCTGATTCTCATTCCGGTCGCTTCACACTCGGCTGCGAACCGATCCAGCGAGAGCTGAAGATCCCGGTCAGATGAAGCCATCAGGACCACATCATCTGCAAAAAGCAGAGACCTAATCCTGCGGTTACCAAACCGGAACCCCTCAACACCTTGACTGCGCCTAGAAATTCCAACCCTCATTTCCAGTGAGGGTTGGACTCCGCCAAGGCTGTCCTTTGTCTCTAAATTCAAAGTACCCTATTGGCCTGACTATAACACAACCCAACCGAGTCCCAATTGTGTTTTAATCATGTTTGTAACAACTGCACTCGCAATAAAATCAGAATAACATACTTCTTAGTGCGTTATTCGGATTTTACGTGCTTTGTGGATTTGGAGAAGGCGTATGACCGCGTCCCCCGGGAGATCTTGTGGGAGGTGCTGAGGGAGTACGGGGTGAGGGCAACCCTGCTAAGGGCCATCCAATCTCTGTACAACCAAATCGAGAGTTGTGTCCGGGTGCTTGGATGCAAGTCGGATCTGTTGGGGTTGGTCTCCGCCAGGGCTGCGCTTTGTCACCTATCCTGTTTGTGACTTTCACGGACAGGATTTCTCGGCAGAGTCGTGACCATGGCGGAGAGGGTATACGTCTCGGGGGGCTAAAGGATGATGTGGTCCTGATGGCACCTTTGGTTCGTGACCTTCAGCTGTCACTGGATCAGTTCGCAGCAGTGTGTTCAGCGGCTGGAATGAGGATCAGCATCTCCAAATCTGAGGCCATGGTTCTCAGGAGAAAACAGATGGTTTGTACAGTCCAGGTAGAGAACGAGACTCAGTCCCAGGTGAAGGAGTTAATGTATCTCGGGGTCTTGTTCACGAGTGACGGAAAGATGGAGAAAGAAATCAGCCGAAGAATCGGAGCAGCTGGGGCAGTATTGCAGTCTCTCTGTCGCACTGTTGTGATGGAACGAAATCTGAGCCTCGGTCTTCCTACTCTCACCTATGGTCATGAAGTGTGGGTCATGACCGAAAGACTAAGATCGCGGATACAAGCGGCCGAAATGAGTTCTCTCAGAAGGGTGGCTGGCATCTCCCTTCGAGATAGGGTGAGAAGTTCAGTCACCCGAGAGAGACTCGGAGTTGAGCCGCTGCTCCTTCGCTTGGAAAGGAGCCAGCTTAGGTGGTTCGGGCATCTCGTGCGGATGCCTCAGAGCGTCTCCCTAGGGAGGTCCTCGTTGCAAGTCCCACTGGGAGGAGACCCCGCGGCAGGCCAAGGACCAGACGGGGGCATTACATCTCTTCTCTGGCCTGGGAATCGGGATCCCCCAGGATGTTGCTCTGGAGAGGGAAGTCTGGGGGTCTCTGCTGGAGCTGTTGTCCCGCGACCCGATTCTGGATAAGCGGTTGAAGATGGATGGATGGATGGATGGTACTTCTTAGCTGTTGTTTGACAAGTATAGGTTCATAACTCCTCCTCTATTGTTGACTAACTTGCTAACAAGTGATTATTATATTTATATATGCTAACAATTATATTTATATAGCACTTTTCTCGAGTGACTCAAAGCGCTTTACATAGTGAAACCCAATATATAAGTTACATTTAAACCAGTGTGGGTGGCACTGGGAGCAGGTGGGTAAAGTGTCTTGCCCAAGGACACAACGGCAGTGACTAGGATGGCGGAAGCGGGAATCGAACCTGCAACCCTCAAGTTATAGGTACGGCCACTCTACCAACCGAGCTATGCCGCCCATAGACACTTTGAGACACTTTTTGTCAACCCTCCATGCGTGAGTGACGGGAAGAAAAACGTTGACTCGCATGGGAAAGAGTTATTTAGCGCTACCGGATGGTGGCATGAATAAAAATATCTCGAATATAGGACCACTCAACCCGTCTTTTTCAGCCGTATGCCATATTTTTTGGACTATAAGGCGTACTTAAAATCCTTTATTTTCTCAAATCTTGCCTTATAACGTATAATGTACGGAATAATTCCGATTTGCTTACCGACCTCGAAGCAATTTTATTTGGTACATGGTGTAATGATAAGTGTGAACAGTAGATGGCAGTCATACATAAGAGATACGAAACAACAGCAGCATTTGATGTGTTCCATTGAAAGTATATAGCAGGGGTCCTTAAACTATGGCCCGTGGGCTGCACCCGGCCCGCCAGCGTTCAAAATCTGGCCCGCGGGAAGTCCCAAGTAAAAAAATTGTTTCTAAATGTTTTTAATGTTTTGTTTTTTATGTTAAATTGTTTCAAATCTGTCCTTCCTATGGGTTTGGTTATGCTTGTATAGCGCTTTTCTACGTTCAAGGTACTCAAAGCGCTTTGACACTATTTCCACATTCACACTGATGGCGGGAGCTGCCATGCAAGGCCCTAACCACGACCCATCAGGAGCAAGGGTGAAGTGCCTTGCTCAAGGACACAATGGACGTGACGAGGTTGGTAGAAGGTGGGGATTGAACCAGGAACCCTCAGGTTGCTAGCAAGGCCGATAATCCATTTTCTACAGCTTGTTACTCTAGGTGTCTCCTAGCCACTCAGGCGAATCATAAAAATGCATTTTCCCATCGATAACGGGACATCATGTATATATGTATGTATGTATATATGTATATATATATATATATATATATATATATATACACACACATATATATATATATATATATATATATATACTCAGAGTGCGATGATGTCCCGTTATCGATGGGAAAATGCATTTTATCCATCCATCCATCCATCTTCTTCCGCTTATCCGAGGTCGGGTCGCGGGGGCAGCAGCCTAAGCAGGGAAGCCCAGACTTCCCTCTCCCCAGCCACTTCGTCTAGCTCTTCCCGGGGGATCCCGAGGCGTTCCCAGGCCAGCCGGGAGACATAGTCTTCCCAACGTGTCCTGGGTCTTCCCCGTGGCCTCCTACCGGTTGGACGTGCCCTAAACACCTCCCTAGGGAGGCGTTCGGGTGGCATCCTGACCAGATGCCCGAACCACCTCATCTGGCTCCTCTCGATGTGAAGGAGCAGCGGCTTTACTTTGAGTTCCTCCCGGATGACAGAGCTTCTCACCCTATCTCTAAGGGAGAGGAAACTCATTTCAGCCGCTTGTACCCGTGATCTTATCCTTTCGGTCATGACCCAAAGCTCATGACCATAGGTGAGGATGGGAACGTAGATCGACTGGTAAATTGAGAGCTTTGCCTTCCGGCTCAGCTCCTTCTTCACCACAACAGATCGGTACAACGTCCGCATTACTGAAGACGCCGCACCGATCCGCCTGTCGATCTCACGATCCACTCTTCCCCCACTCGTGAACAAGACTCCTATATATGTATATATAGTTTGAATGTATTTATATATAGTTTAAATAATATATATTTAAACTATGAAAAATTATCTGCCAATAGGACAAGGAAATTTGGCTTGTAAAGACTTTCTAAAACAAGTAAAATTAGCTAACCTCACTCCACCCAAAAATACCTTAAAATAAGTATATTCTCACTAAAAACAACTGCACTACTAAATGAGTACATATTTTCTATTGTTACATTGAAAATAAAACAGCAAAGTCCATTTGGCTGTCATCTGTTTTAATATGAGACACAATTGTGTCAAAGTCTTGATTTTTTTTTCATGCTTGAAATAAGAAATTGTTACTTTAAAAAACTGGTTTTATATTTGTGAGTGTTGTTGACACAGCTTTGCAACAGTTGATATTCTAGTTTTAAGCATGTTTTACTCAATATAGGTCATAAAATCTCAGCAACAAGCTGTAATCTAACTGAGATCATTTAGGTCCAAAACCCTTAAAACAAGTAAAACGCTAACATAAATTCTGCTCAGTGATAAGAATTATCTTATCAGAAAGAAAATAAGAAAATATCAGCCTTTATTCGAGATATTTAATCTTATATAGATTTCAGTTTTTGCAGTGATATACAGATCGGCCCCTGGCCAAATTTTCTTTAACCCAATGCAGCCTCCGAGTCAAAAATTTTGGTGACCCCTGACGTAGAACATTACACACGGTGCTCAAAAATCCATCAACATGTTTTAGTACTTCTTTGGTACTCTATGAAGCCGCACTGCTTCATTGATTGTACTGTGCTTCAACATAGGAGCATTATTATGGTGTGTGTATAAGGTAAGACATACTAGCTAACATTTTGTTTCGCAATATTATGCAAAAGCAACTTTTCTTACCTTCTGGTACCTGCTGATCTGTAATTTGGATCTGCATAAATCTTTCAAAATTGCGAACGTCCGCCTTTGATGTCGATAAGTTTCTTCTTTTTCTCTAACTTCTTGTTATGTGACATTCATCCTCCGTTGCTGGCATTTCTAATATAAAGCAGTGTAAAGTTCTTACTTATATCTGTCAGTAAACTCGCCCTGAAAGCGCTAAAACATAATGGTGTAGTGAGTTTACAGTATCCACCCAAGGAACTTTAGTTATTACAGAGTTCCGGTCGGAAGGGTTTTCACGACAAACATTTACGGCCTTGTTGTTGTTTCCGGATGAGGATATGCTGCTCCGTTATAGATTGAAGTAAAGTCTGAATGTCGTTAAAACAGTTAGCTGCATCTTTTCACACTTCTTCCACCCTTGTCCTTGCATGCTACACCGCTACAACAAAGATGATGGGGAGAAGACGCCGCCGAAGGTGAGCAACGTAAATAAGACCGCCCGCAAAACGGCGCATCCGGAAGCGACTGTCAGAAAGCGGCTTGAAGATGATCTGTAAAACATCATCCATGCAACATTTTGACCAAATAACCACCATTACATCTTATGTAGACCCGGGCCGCAGAATAATTTTTTTCAAATTTTTTTTTTCAATTTTTTTTCAATTAAATCAACATAAAAACACAAGATACACTTACAATTAGTGCACCAACCCAAAAAAACTCCCTTTTTCATGACCCAAAAAATTAATAAATAAATACAAACGTCCTTGCACGCTACACCGCTACAACAAAGATGACGGGGAGAAGACGCCGCCGAAGGTGAGCAACGTAAATAAGACCGCCCGCAAAACGGCGCATCCGGAAGCGACTGTCGGAAAGCGGCTTGAAGATGATCCGTAAAACATCATCCATGCAACATTTTGACCAAATAACCACCATTACATCTTATGTAGACCCGGGCCGCAGAAGAATTTTTTTTAATTTTTAATTTTTTTCAATTAAATCGACATAAAAACACAAGATACACTTCCAATTAGTGCACCAACCCAAAAAACCTCCCTTTTTCATGACCCAAAAAATTAATAAATAAATACAAACGTCCTTGCACGCTACACCGCTACAACAAAGATGATGGGGAGAAGACGCCGCCGAAGGTGAGCAACGTAAATAAGACCGCGCGCGAAATGGCGCATCCGGAAGCGACTGTCAGAAAGCGGCTTGAAGATGATCTGTAAAACATCATCCATGCAACATTTTGACCAAATAACCACCATTACATCTTATGTAGACCCGGGCCGCAGAAGAATTTTTTTTAATTTTTATTTTTTTTCAATGAAATCAACATAAAAACACAAGATACACTTACAATTAGTGCACCAACCCAAAAAAACTCCCTTTTTCATGACCAAAAAAATTAATAAATAAATACAAACGTCCTTGCACGCTACACCGCTACAACAAAGATGATGGGGAGAAGACGCCGCCGAAGGTGAGCAACGTAAATAAGACCGCCCGCAAAACGGCGCATCCGGAAGCGACTTTCAGAAAGCGGCTTGAAGATGATATGTAAAACATCATCCATGCAACATTTTGACCAAATAACCACCATTACATCTTATGTAGACCCGGGCCGCAGAAGAATTTTTTTTAATTTTTAAAAAATTAAATCAACATAAAAACACAAGATACACTTACAATTAGTGCACCAACCCAAAAAACCTCCCTTTTTCATGACCAAATAAATTAATAAATAAATACAAACGTCCTTGCACGCTACACCGCTACAACAAAGATGATGGGGAGAAGACGCCGCCGAAGGTGAGCAACGTAAATAAGACCGCCCGCAAAACGGCGCATCCGGAAGCGACTGTCAGAAAGCGGCTTGAAGATGATCTGTAAAACATCATCCATGCAACATTTTGATCAAATAACCACCATTACATCTTATGTAGACCCGGGCCGCAGAAGAATTTTTTTTAATTTTTTATTTTTTCAATTAAATCAACATAAAAACACAAGATACACTTACAATTAGTGCACCAACCCAAAAAACCTCCCTTTTTCATGACCAAAAAAATGTATAAATAAATACAAACGTCCTTGCACGCTACACCGCTACAACAAAGATGACGGGGAGAAGACGCCGCCGAAGGTGAGCAACGTAAATAAGACTGCCCGCAAAACGGCGCATCCGGAAACGACTGTCAGAAAGCGGCTTGAAGATGATCTGTAAAACATCATCCATGCAACATTTTGACCAAATAACCACCATTACATCTTATGTAGACGTCCCCAACCCCCGGGCCGCAGAAGAATTTTTTATGATTTTTTATTTTCAAATTTTTTTTATTATTTTTTTATTAAATCAACATAAAAATGCAATATACACTTACAATTAGTGCACCAACCCAAAAAACTTCCCTTTTTCATGACCAAAAAAATAAATCAAATTAAAAAATAAATACACGGGACACGGCCACGGGACAAATTATCAAACGTTGACCGGTCCGCAGCTACAAAAAGGTTGGGGACCACTGATGTAGACCACAAGGAAGTCTTTTACATTTAGAAAAAAATTAATAATATGACTCCTTTAATGCGCCTTATAATCCGGTGCGCCTTTTGTATGGAAATAGACCGGACTAGACCCACTCATCAGCAGTGCACCTTATAATCCGGTGCGCCCGATGGTCCGGAAAATACGGCATACAGGTTAGTATGGTTGTTAAAGGCTCCTAAAGTGAGCTCACATTTGAATAAAAAGACACTATAATAAAAAAATAAAAATAAAAGAAGGGAATATCTTTAAAGTGCCTTCTCTGCAGCTGGTAGAGGTCTTGCCCGTACCCGGCGAGCGGAGGCATCATTGCGGGTAATTGTTCCGCTCGTTCTTACGACTTGCTTTTTATGCAAAACCGACACACACACAAAAAAAAAAGACAATATGCAATTATCTGGAGGAGAGAACAGCTGAATGTGGTTGATGAACAGTCTGGATTCAATCATACCCTTAGTGCGTTATATGCTATTAAACCGCAATACAGATAATGGCCTCCATTGCCTACTGAGTAATAATCCTACTCTTAATCGCCTCCATTACTTTTATTAGGCTTGGCATTGTTATCATCACTCTTATTAATATTAGTCTGCTTTTTCCGCAGGAATCCAATGTCTTGGAGAGTCAAACTTGTGGAACGGAACGCTGATGTTCATTTTGAGGGAAGACGTTTTGGAGCGTGCGCTTTAGGCGTTACTATGGCATCAACTCTTTTGGCTCCAAACGCTGGCGCTGTGCTTTGAACACACAAAGGAATCCAGTAAAGCATGATGTCACTTCTCTTATGAATAAATAAATACGGTTAAAACAACTTTGAATACTCAATTGATTGTCAGAGTTAATTTGTGACCAACCCCAAGATGCAGAGAAGGAGGCAGGCATTGAACAGGAGAACATGATTTAATCGAACACTAAAACAGGAACAAACCAAAAAGCGCGCACGAGGCGGATAACAAACAAAAATGCCTAGCGTGGAAGCTAGCAGGTATCGAGCAAGAAACAGAAGTCGTACTTATAATATGAAAACAAACTTGGAAGCAGGGAACAACAGACAAAAAGCTACAAACCACTATCAAATATAGCTTACCGCAACGCTGCATTGACACGATACGATACGTAGGTAGCAACGACACGAGCGACAATAATCCAGCAACTGACTGGAGGACAAAAACAGACTCAAATAGAATCGGGCTGATTGACACCAGGTGTGGTCAGGTGCCAATAAGCCGCAGCTCAGGGGAAACAGCACACAGGGGGGAAAAAATCAGGAAACAGACAATAAGAGCGCAGACAGGAATTAAAATCAGGAAATACTACACAAACACAGAGGAAAAATTAAAACACAAACAAACTGTCAGGGGCAAGCCTGACATTAATGAAGTATGTTACTGGATGTTCCGGACCATAGGGCGGACCAAATTATAAGGCGCACCGCCGATGAATGGTTTATTTTCGATATGTTTTCATATATAAGGCGCACCAGATCATAAGGCGCATTAAAGGAGTCCTATTATTATTAGAGATGTCAGATCATGGCTTTTTTTTGCCCATATCTGATATTCCGATATTGTCCAATTCTTAATTACCGATCCCGATATCAATCGATACCGATATATGCAGTCGTGGAATGAACACATTATTATGCCTAATTTTGTGTTAAACAATGTAACAAGGTTTTCTAAAATAAATCAACTCAAGTTATGGGAAAAAAAATGCCAACATGTCACTGCCGTATTTATTATTCATTATTTTTTCTAACATGCCTCAAAACAGCAGCTTGGGACATGCTCTCTCTGAGAGAGCATGAGGAGGTTAAGGTGGGCAGGGTTGGGGGGGTCAGATATTGTAGCGTCTCTGAAGAGTTAGTGCTGCAAGGGATTCTTGTTATTTGTTCTGTTGTGTTTATGTTGGGTTACGATGCGGATCAATCAATCAATCAATCAATGTTTATTTATATAGCCCCAAATCACATATGTCTCAAAGGACTGCACAAATCATTACGACTACAACATCCTCGGAAGAACCCACAAAAGGGCAAGGAAAACTCACACCCAGTGGGCAGGGAGAATTCACATCCAGTGGGACGCCAGTGACAATGCTGACTATGAGAAACCTTGGAGAGGACCTCAGATGTGGGCAACCCCCCCCCCCCCTCTAGGGGACCGAAAGCAATGGATGTCGAGCGGGTCTAACATGATACTGTGAAAGTTCAATCCATAGTGGCTCCAACACAGCCGCGAGAGTTCAGTTCAAGCGGATCCAAGACAGCAGCGAGAGTCCCGTCCACAGGAAACCATCTCAAGCGGAGGCAGCTCAGCAGCGTAGAGATGTCCCCAACCGATACAGGCGAGCGGTCCATCCTGGGTCCCGTCGAGCGGTCCATCCTGGGTCTCGACTCTGGACAGCCAGTACTTCATCCCGAAATGTGTTTGTCATTCTTGTTTGGTGTGGGTTCACAGTGTGGCGCATATTTGTAACAGTGTTAAAGTCGTTTTTACGGCCACCCGCAGTGTGACCTGTATGGCTGTTGACCAAGTCGGCATTGCATTCACTTGTGTGTGTGAAAAGCCGTAGATATTATGTGACTGGGCTGGCACACGAAGGCAATGCCTTTAAGGGTTCATGGTCCTCTGTACTTCTCCCTACGTCCGTGTACACGGCGGCGTTTTAAACATTTTACTTTTTGAAACAGATACCGATAATTTTGAAACCCATACCGATAATTTCCGATATTGTATTTTAAAGCATTTATCGGCCAATAATATCGGCAGTCCGATATTATCGGACATCTCTAATTATTATTATTATTATTTTCAAAATGTAAAAGACTTCCTTGTGATCTGCATAACATTTAACTGTGATTCTTTGGTCAAAATGTTGCATAGGTTATGTTTGACGGATCATCTTCAAGCCACAGAAGAAATGTCAAAAGATGGAGCAAAATATTTTCATGACATTCAAACTTTACCTAAAGCAATAACGGAGCAGCATCTCCTCATCCGGAAACAACAACAACAACACAGGAAATGTGTCCCGTGAAAAATCGTCCGACCGGAACTCTCTAATAACTAAAGTTCCTCGGGTGAATAATGTATACTCACCACGCCGGTATGTTTTAGCACTTTCATGGCGAGTTTACTGACGGATATAAGTAAGAACTTTACACTACTTTATATTAGAAATGGCAATAGCGGAGGATGAATGTACCATAACAAGAAGATAGAGAAAAAGAAGAAGCTTATCGACTATGGTGTCAGTACGCACTACAAAGGCGTACGCTCGCAAATTTTCAGGATTTACGCAGATCCCAAATACAGATCAGCAGGTACCAGAAGGTAAGAAAATTTGATTTAGCATAATATTGCAAAACAAAACACCAGAAAATATGTCTTACCTTATACACAATGTATAGACTAGATAGAAGAATAGAATAGAATGGACTTTATTGTCATTATATTTGCATATAACGAGATTAAGGACTCCAACTTAAGGTGCGGTAGTGGGAACACATATGGGATAAAAATAAATTATACAAGAAGTAATAAAGATAAACTAAGAATTGAAATGAATAGACTACTATCCAACAAAATAATAAGCAATCCTGTACAATATACAAAATATTGTACAATATACAGAACAAGACAAGAGTAGCGGAGTGATAACAATCAGTGTCGGATGTATTGCACTCGAAGGGTAATATTGCACAGTAGGGTATTAGGGTACGATATTGTATAATAATACTTGTAAGTTTAATGTGCCGACAATCCTTCAAGCGGTGCGGCTTCACAGTTTACCAAAGTCGTACTAAAACATTTTGATAGATTTTTAAACGTTGTGTGTAATGTTCTATATTTTCAATGGAACATTTAAAATGTTGGTGTTGTTTACTTGAGACCCATCATATTGCAGTCTACACATATCTCTTATGTGTGACTACCATCTACTGGCCACACTTATCAATACACCATGTACATAATAAAGATAGCTTTAACGTGGGTAAGCTTAACCAAAATGTGTTCCTTACATTAGGTGCACCGGGTTATAAGATGCACTGTCAAGTTTTGAGGGGAAAAAAATGATATTAAGTGCGCCTTATAGTCCGTAAAATACAGTAGGTCTAAAAAGAAAAATATGTGAAAAATCAGGAGGAACAAAAAAAATGTTTACTTTTCTAAATAAAAGGGACCTCAATTAATTGCATTATTGGCTTTGTTTTAACAAAAAATCTTAAGGTACATAAAAAACATGTTTCTTTTTGCAAGTTTGTCCTTAAACAAAATAGTGAACGTACAAGACAACCTGTTTTTTAGTAGTAAGTGAACAAACAAAGGCTTATAATTTAGTCCCGCTGGCATATAGAGCAGGGCTCCCCAAAATAAGGCCTGCGGGCCGGATCCGGCCCACCAGCGTCCATAATCCGGCCCGCCAGAAGTCCCAAGAAAAAAATGTAATAAAATATATATATATATATATATATATATATATATATATATATATATATATATATATATATATATATATATATATATATATATATATATATATATATATATATATATATATATCCAGCACACCTTACAACAGTGGTAATAAAAGATGCAACCTATGCTTAAAAGAGAAACTGTTTATAATATATCATCCAGACCTGTCATCCCTCAACAAGCGCAGTGAAATCATATCAACATGCCGTCACAGACGGAAACACCTACTAGGTAACACATGAGCCAATCACTACGCCTGCCAGTACCTACACACTCTGGGCCCTATACAAACCATTGTATGTGAATGCCTCCATTAAAATCTCCAAATGATTGAGGGAACCCCTCATGAAACAGTTCTGTAGAGATGAAGTAGTCTTGTGATTTTTCCCACACATACATATTGCGCTCTACCACGGTATCGAGCAGTATTCTCTGGATAATCCAATCAAGATATATATATATATATATATATATATATATATATATATATATATATATATATATATATATATATATATATATATATGTATCGAAATCATGTTGGTACCGGTACCAAACTCTACCATAGACACAGAAATTAAATTTAGCGCGTCACGGCAGTATTGTAGCGATATAAAGCGGTGCACAAGGAATGATTACATCCAGGCTGCTCGGTTCGAAATCAATAATAAAAGAACAACAAAATCAACAGCACTTTGCTCTGTTTTGACGTGAAAAGTCCGACCTCCCAGGAAGACAAGAGTAATCCACCCCCTGGCAATGATTTAATTCAAAGTTGTTGTTGTTTTTTGTGTGTGGTTAACTTGCATGCCAAAATTCTAAAACTAAAAGTTAAAATGTTATTTATAATTTTTATTGCATTTGAACAAATGGCCTACTCTTGAAAAAAAAAAAAAAAAAAGGCAAGCATGTGTGTTTTCATTCACTGTGCACGTGTCACATGTGTGTGTGACCGTGTTTTAGGGAGGCAACACCAGCTGAACGCTCTACAATCACAACAACTTTTTTTTTTTTTTACTGGCCCCGGATTTACGCCTCCTGTGACATTCCAGCTGACAAGAGAGGACCACAAAGATTCCCTGGCTGAACTTTTGACTCAGCCAGAAAAAAAAACTGTGGCACAAGCTTTTCCTGTTGCAAACATGATGGAGCTATTTTTGGGGGGCTGAAATATAAGGGTGGGTGCCTGATGGTTCCAAGATGTGCTTTTGATGAAAAGCTCGCCAAAGAAGAACCATAACAATACCGAAGCTGGCCAGGATTAGAACATCAGATGGGAGGAAGGTCATTTTCATCCTACACCATTCGTACAATGAGACTTGTGCACACTCTTCTGGTCCACACTGAACCTGCGGTAATTTTTGGTTTTAATATGATTTCTGTAAAAGGACAAACACAACAGAGCCCAAAAAAAGTCTGCGGGCTATAGAGCATTTTCCGTTCGGGCTCCAGTACTCTGGAATGCCCTCCCGGTAACAGTTCGAGATGCTACCTCAGTAGAAGCATTTAAGTCTCACCTTAAAACTCATCTGTATACTCTAGCCTTTAAATAGACCTCCTTTTTAGACCAGTTGATCTGCCGCTTCTTTTCTTTCTCCTATGTCCCGATGACCATGGATGAAGTACTGACTGTCCAGAGTCGAGACCCAGGATGGACCGCTCGTCGGGACCCAGGATGGACCGCTCGCCTGTATCGGTTGGGGACATCTCTACGCTGCTGATCCGCCTCCGCTTGAGATGGTTTCCTGTGGACGGGACTCTCGCTGCTGTCTTGGATCCGCTTTGAACTGAACTCACGCGGCTGTGTTGGAGCCACTATGGATTGAACTTTCACAGTATCATGTTAGACCCGCTCGACATCCATTACTTTCGGTCCCCTAGAGGGGGGAGGGGGTTGCCCACATCTGAGGTCCTCTCCAAGGTTTCTCATAGTCAGCATTGTCACTGGCGTCCCACTGGCGTCCCACTGGATGTGAATTCTCCCTGCCCACTGGGTGTGAGTTTTCCTTGCCCTTTTGTGGGTTCTTCCGAGGATGTTGTAGTCGTAATGATTTGTGCAGTCCTTTGAGACATTTGTGATTTGGGGCTATATAAATAAACATTGATTGATTGATTGATTGAACAAAAACCTTCACAACTGTCAGAAATCCCACCGTTTGTATTAAACATGCTTCACTGATGAAAGTATTGAGTGAGCGCTGTTTTATCCAACTAATTTCGGCGGTCCTTGAACTCATTGTAGTTTGTTTACATGCACATCTTTCCCCCGCCTTTGTCTTATTTTGTCCACCAAACGTTTTATACTGTGCGTGAATGCTTTAAATTTCCTTTACTGTCCACTGTATTTAATATATATGTGCATGTCCGATGACGCATTACCTGTATGTAACATCGGCTGCATTTCTCATAGTTGTTCGTGTGCCATGTTGTTCCAGACCACAGCAAACGTTAAAGATTGTAATAAATCCACAACAAGAAGACAGCTTGCTGTTTTCTTTAACTTGGACACACACATGTATCTATACTTTTGGCCATTTTTGAGCCAGTAATTTCCAGGAGTTATCGCACCCTCTGAGAAGTTTTACAATGTTGCATAAATGTGTAGAATAAATTTTATATTTCAAAATTTCTGTCAACGAAGATTTGCGTCAGCCTTTGATAGTAAGCTATTATTCAGCCTTTGATAGTAAGCTATTATAGTTAATTAAGAAACTAACATCATGTGTTGTCTTCATTATCATAGTCATACTAGAGACTATTCGAGTAATACCAAAGACTATAAAAATGGGACACATTACCCCCCTGCTTGGCACTCAGCATCAAGAGTTGGAATTGGGGGGTAATCACCAAAATTATTCCCGAGCGCGGCCACTGCTGCTGCTCACTGCTCCCCTCCCCTCCCAGGGGGTGGAACAAAGGATGGGTCAAATGCAGAGAGTAATTTCGCCACACCTAGTGTGTGTGTGTGACTAACAGTGGTACTTAAACTTTAATTATAACACTTATGTTACAGCACTTTGTGGCTTCAGCCAGATTATTTTCTTGTATTTTTAGTCCAATATGGCTCTTTCAAAATGTTGGGTTGCCGACACCTGGACTAGTAGGTAACAATCAATGTAATGGACACCATTGTTGGAAGGAGTTTGTTTACATGTACAAATTTCTGCAATCTGCCACAGAAAGACGTGATTAATCCCACTCCTTTGTCTCATTTTGCCACCAAACGTTTTATACTGTACGTGAATTCAAGCCAATTGATGCTAATATTCTAGTTAGGCTTACTAGATGTAATATGCCTCGTTTATAGGTATATTTGAGCTCATTAAATTTCCTTTACTGTCCTCTGTGTATTTAATTTATATTTGCATGTCTAATGACACATTATCTGTATATAATACTGGCTGCATTTCTGATAGTTGTTTGTGTGCCATGTTGTTCCAGACCACAGCAAACGTTACCTATCTTGCAAAGATTGTAATAAATCCACAGCAAGAATACACACATCTTCTATACCTTTGGCCATCCTGAGCCAGTAATTTCCAGGTGCTATATAACCCTCTGAGAAGTGTTACTAATGTTTAACAATTTTGCAAAAATGTGTAGAAGAAATATTACTTTTTAAACATTTCTATCAATGAAAATTTGTGTCAAAGTCATTTTGATAGAAAGCTATTATAGCTAATTAAGACACTTATATCATGTGTTGCCTACATTATACCACTTTGCGATTTCAGCCAGATTATTTTCTTGTATTTTTGGTCCAATATGGCTCTTTCAAAATGTTGGGTTGCCGACACCTGGACTAGTAGGTGGCAATCAACGTAATGGACATCATTGTTCAAAGTTGATCTATTTTTCTTTCTTTTTTCTCTTGTTATGCAGAGGAAAAAATTCAGAAGCCCTGCAACACCCAAACTAGCCACCGGTTGTGCGTTTACGCTCGTCCAAGTGTGCAATGGGATTGGGTCATGGGAATGGGAGAACCATATTTGCGAGGCACCGGAATGGGGTCGACCTCGGAAGGAGTTTGTTTACATGTACACATATCTCCAATCTGTCACAAAAAGACGTGTTTTATGCCACTCCTTCTTTGTCTCATTTTGTCCACCAAACGTTTTATACTGTGCGTGAATGCGCAAAGGTGAGCTTTGTTGACGTTGTCGATTTGTTGGAGTGCTTATATTAGGTCAGTGCATGACTGCAAGCATATTGTTGCTAACATGCTTTTTAGGCTATCTGTATGTACATAGTGCATCATTATGCTTCGTTTGTAGGTATATTTATAATGAAGGCAGACGCTACAGGGTGCTAAAAGCGAGCACCAATAGACTAAAAAACAGCTTTTACCCAAGAGCCATAGTAGCATTAAACAGGCACTGAGTGAGCACAATATGTCCATCATGTCCTCATGTGTAATGTTTAAATTTGTTTCTATTTTTTCGGACTACAATGTGCAATAATGTTATATGTATGTGTGTATATGTATTCATATGCATGCATATATGCATCTGTGTGGATATATATACAAAGAATCTGGGTATTATTTTCGACCCAACTCTCTCCTTTGAGTCACACATTAAAAGCGTTACTAAAACGGCCTTCTTTCATCTCCGTAATATCGCTAAAATTCGCTCCATTTTGTCCACTAAAGACACTGAGATCATTATCCATGCGTTTGTTACGTTTCGCCTCGATTACTGTAACGTATTATTTTCGGGTCTCCCCATGTCTAGCATTAAAGGATTACAGTTGGTACAAAATGCGGCTGCTAGACTTTTGACAAGAACAAGAAAGTTTGATCACATTACGCCTGTACTGGCTCACCTGCACTGGCTTCCTGTGCACTTAAGATGTGACTTTAAGGTTTTACTACTTACGTATAAAATCAATCATCAATCAATGTTTACTTATATAGCCCTAAATCACTAGTGTCTCAAAGGGCTGCACAAACCACCACGACATCCACATAAGGGCAAGGAAAACTCTCACCCAGTGGGACGTCGGTGACAATGATGACTATGAGAACCTTGGAGAGGAGGAAAGCAATGGATGTCGAGCGGGTCTAACATGATACTGTGAAAGTTCAATCCACAATGGATCCAACACAGTCGCGAGAGTCCAGTCCAAAGCGGATCCAACACAGCAGCGAGAGTCCCGTTCACAGCGGAGCCACCAGGAAACCATCCCAAGCGGAGGCAGATCAGCATCGCAGAGATGTCCCCAGCCGATACACAGGCAAGCAGTACATGGCCACCGGATCGGACCGGACCCCCTCCACAAGGGAGAGTGGGACATAGAAGAAAAAGAAAAGAAACGGCAGATCAACTGGTCTAAAAAGGGAGTCTATTTAAAGGCTAGTGTATACAAATGAGTTTTAAGGTGAGACTTAAATGCTTCTACTGAGGTGGCATCTCGATACTACACGGTCTAGCTCCATCCTATCTTGCCAATTGTATTGTACCATATGTCCCGGCAAGAAATCTGCGTTCAAAGGACTCCGGCTTATTAGTGATTCCCAAAGCCCCAAAAAAGTCTGCGGGCTATAGAGCGTTTTCCGTTCGGGCTCCAGTACTCTGGAATGCCCTCCCGGTAACAGTTCGAGATGCCACCTCAGTAGAAGCATTTAAGTCTCACCTTAAAACTAATTTGTATACTCTAGCCTTTAAATAGACTCCCTTTTTATACCAGTTGATCTGCCGTTTCTTTTCTTTTACTTCTATGTCCCACTCTCCCTTGTGGAGGGGGTCCGGTCCGATCCGGTGGCCATGTACTGCTCGCCTGTGTATCGGCTGGGGACATCTCTGCGCTGCTGATCCGCCTCCGCTTGGGATGGTTTCCTGCTGGCTCCGCTGTGAACGGGACTCTCGCTGCTGTGTTGGATCCGCTTTGGACTGGACTCTCGCGACTGTGTTGGATCCATTGTGGATTGAACTTTCACAGTATCATGTTAGACCCGCTCGACATCCATTGCTTTCCTCCTCTCCAAGGTTCTCATAGTCATCATTGTCACCGACGTCCCACTGGGTGTGAGTTTTCCTTGCCCTTATGTGGGCCTACCGAGGATGTCGTAGTGGTTTGTGCAGCCCTTTGAGACACTAGTGATTTAGGGTTATATAAGTAAACATTGATTGATTGATTGATTGATATACATAGATACATCTCTCATCTCTATCTTTTTTTTTTACTATTTATATTACCATATTGTATATGCACCTTAGGAGGATCTGCTCCAATTTCGTTGTTCTTTGAACATGTTCATTGCAATAATGACAATAAAACTCTATTCTTTTCTATGTTTCAGCCAATTTAATTTCCTTTAGTGCCCTCTGTGTATTTAATTTATATTTGCATGTCTCATGACGCCCTGTGATGAGGTGGCGACTTGTCCAGGGTGTACCCCGCCTTCTGCCCGATTGTAGCTGAGATAGGCGCCAGTGCCCCCCGCGACCCCGAAAGGGAATAAGCGGTAGAAAATGGATGGATGGATGGATGTCTAATGACACATTATCTGTACGTAATCCTGGCTACATTTCTCATAGTTGTTTGTGTGCCATGTTGTTCCAGACCACAGCAAAACGTTACCCTACTTGCAAAGATTGACAAGAAGACGCAGATGTAGAAGGAAATAATTCAGAAGCGCTGCACCACCCAAAGTAGTCCAAGCGTGCAATGAGATACCTTCATGGGAATGGGAGAACCATATTTGCGAGGCACCGGAATGGGGTCCACCTCGGAAGGAGGGCGAGGAAGGCGAGGAGGGCGGCCGGGAATGGTGAGACGGGTGCGACGGGGGTGAGCCCAGACTACTGGCCAGGAAGGTCCCCATGAAGGAGGCGGAGGAGTTTCCCATCAATCCACTTCCTGCAAGTTGGAGAGAAAACAAAACAATGACACATTGATTCAAAAAGCGTTTCCGGAGTCATTAAACTATACATTTGAATGCTGGGGGTGAATGAATGAATTAATGAATGTATGACAGAAGAGTCCTGGTCCTCTCCTCCAGCACACCTCCCTGCGGACACATCTCACAGCTGAGCACACACTCTTCCAGCCTCCCTCCCCTATCGCTCTCACACTCTTTCTCTTCCCCCGTGTGTCCTCCATCCATTATCCTCTGCTTTCCATCCACCCTCAATCTTCCTCATTGCTCTGTTCCAGTTCTCTCCATCTTCCCATACTTTCTTTTTTTTTTGGTTCAACTTGAGTTAAATTTAGACATTTTTCTTCCCTCTTGATTTTATCAGTGTGCCAGCTCTCCGAGCACACGTTATGTCATCCTAAAAACGGCCCATACTTTTTAAAATCAATCAATCAATCAATCAATCAATGTTTATTTATATAGCCCCAAATCACAAATGTCTCAAAGGACTGCACAAATCATTACGACTACAACATCCTCGGAAGAACCCACAAAAGGGCAAGGAAAACTCACACCCAGTGGGCAGGGAGAATTCACATCCAGTGGGACGCCAGTGACAATGCTGACTATGAGAAACCTTGGAGAGGACCTCAGATGTGGGCACCCCCCCCCCTCTATGGGACCGAAAGCAATGGATGTCGAGCGGGTCTAACATGATACTGTGAAAGTTCAATCCATAGTGGCTCCAACACAGCCGCGAGAGTTCAGTTCAAGCGGATCCAAGACAGCAGCGAGAGTCCCGTCCACAGGAAACCATCTCAAGCGGAGGTGGATCAGCAGCGTAGAGATGTCCCCAACCGATACAGGCGAGCGGTCCATCCTGGGTCTCGACTCTGGACAGCCAGTACTTCATCCATGGTCATCGGACCGGACCCGCTCCACAAGGGAGGGGGGGACATAGGAGAAAGAAAAGAAGCGGCAGATCAACTGGTCTAAAAAGGAGGTCTATTTAAAGGCTAGAGTATACAGATGAGTTTTAAGGTGAGACTTAAATGCTTCTACTGAGGTGGCATCTCGAACTGTTACCGGGAGGGCATTCCAGAGTACTGGAGCCCGAACGGAAAACGCTCTATAGCCCGCAGACTTTTTTTGGGCTCTAGGAATCACTAATAAGCCGGAGTCTTTTGAACGCAGGTCCACTACTAACCACATTGTGAAGTATGCGGATGACACGACAGGGGTGGGCCTTATCCGGGACAATAACGACATGGACTACAGGGAGGAGGGTGAAACATCTGGCTGACTGGTGCAGAACCAACAACCTGGTCCTGAACGTCGACAAGACCAAGGAGATCATTGTTGACTTCGGAAAGCACCAGTCCAGTCACGCTTCACTCTTCATTAACGGTCTTGGAGATGGTAAGCAGCACCAAGTTCCTGGGGGTGCAGATCACTGACAATATAACCTGGCCCCTACACACTCTTGTAAAAAAGAGCTCAGCAGCGCATGCACTTTTTGCGTCGGATGAAAAGAACACAGCTCCCTCCCCCCATTCTCACCACATTCTACAGAGGCACTACAGAGAGCCTGCTGACCAAGAGCATGTCTGGACTGGAGCCTGCAATGCCTCAGACTGGAAGTCTCTCCAGAGAGTGGTGAAAACGGCGGAAAAGATTATTAGGACTACTCTTCCTCCTATCCAGGAGATCGCAAAAAGCCGCTGCCTGACCAGGGCTAAGAAAATCTGCGAAGACTCCTCCCACCCCCACCAAGGACTGTTTTCACTGCTGGACTCTTAGGAAGAGGTTCCGCAGCCTCCGAAGAAGAACCTCTAGGTTCTGTAACTGCTTCTACCCTCAGGCCGTAAGACTCTTGAACGCATCCGGTCATCATTGTCACCGACGTCCCACTGGGTGTGAGTTTTCCTTGCCCTTATGTGGATGTCGAGGATGTCGTAGTGGTTTGTGTTTCCGATCCGGTGGCCATGTACTGCTCGCCTGTGTATCGGCTGGGGACATCTCTGCGCTGCTGATCCGCCTCCGCTTGGGATGGTTTCCTGCCGGCTCCGCTGTGAACGGGACTCTCGCTGCTGTGGTGGATCCGCTTTGGACTGGACTCTCGCGACTGTGTTGGATCCATTATGGATTGAACTCTCACAGTATCATGTTAGACCCGCTCGACATCCATTGCTTTCCTCCTCTCCAAGGTTCTCATAGTCATCATTGTCACCGACGTCCCACTGGGTGTGAGTTTTCCTTGCCCTTATGTGGGCCTACCGAGGATGTCGTAGTGGTTTGTGCAGCCCTTTGAGACACTAGTGATTTAGGGCTATATAAGTAAACATTGATTGATTGATTGATCATAATTAAATAATCCCCTCAACTCCCCCCAAACATGGATTAACTCGCTGGAATAAAAAAGACAATATAACATACATCCATAAACCATATGAAAAAGTGCAAAATATTGATCTGTGCAGTAATCTATTCATTTATACCAGCACCTTATTGCTTTTTTTTTTTTTATCCTGCACTACCAAGAGCTAATGCAACGAAATTTCGTTCTTATTTGTAGTGTAAAGTTCAAATTTGAATGACAATAAAAAGGAAGTCTAAGTCTAAGTCTTAAAGATTGGTCCAACCGCAGCTGCTCTTTAAAGACAATTTGCTATTAAGATTCACATTACAAATGTGGATCTTACCTGGGACCTCTGGCTGCTATATCTCAATATATTTTTACTTAAACTCGATATTCTATACACACTATATTGACAAAAGTATTTAGCCACTCATCCAAATGATCAGAATCAGGTGTCCTAATCACTTAGGTGTATAAAATCAAGCTCTTAGGCATGGAGACTGTTTCTACAAACATTTGTGAAAGAATGGGCCGCTCTCAGTGATTTCCAGCGTGGATGCCACCTGTGCAACAAATCCAGTCGTAAAATGTCCCCGCTCCTAAATATTCTGGGTTTGGAGGTTGCCGGGAGAACAGTATATTTTGGACTGCATTGTGCCAAGTGTGAAATTTAGTGGAGGAGGAATTATGGTGTGTGGTTATTTTGCAGGAGTTGGGTTTGGCCTCTTAGTTGCAGTGAAAGGAACTTTGAATGCTCCAGGATACCAAAATATTTTGGACAATTCTATGCTCCCAATGTTGTGGGAAACAGTTTGGAACGGGCTCCCTTCCTCTTCCAACATGACTGTGCACCAGTGCACAAAGCAAAGTACATAAATGTGGATGAACTTGACTGGCCTGCATAGAGTCTTGACCTGAATCCGATAGAACACATTTGGGATGAATTAGAACAGAGACTGAGAGCCAGGCCTTCTCCACCAACATCAGTGTGTGACCTCACCAATGTGCTTTTGGGAGAATGGTGGAAAATGTCCTATAAACACACTCCACAACCTTGTGGACAGCCTTCCCAGAAGAGTTGAAGCTGTAATAGCTGCAAAAGGTGGACGGATATCATATTGAACCCTATGGGTTAGGAATGGGATGACACTTCAAGTTCATATGTGAGTCAAGGCAGGTGGCCAAATACAAATAGTAAACATATAAAAATATTCATTTTTGAGCGATATTCAGTGAAATTGAAGTGTACTGTAAACACTTGTATTAACCCAGTTAGTCAAGATGGGTATTAACAGCACAGAAAAGAAACCGTTTAAGTAGCAAAGAATTACATAACATAAGTAAAATAGAACAATATTATTTCTACGTAAAATAAATAACAAAGCTCTGCAAATAATACAAAATGTATCAAACTCGGATTACAAAAATACATTTGCAGGCAGGCACTTTTTTAATTCCCTTCCGGGTTCGATGACCCACATACTGTAACGTATTATTTTCGGGTCTCCCCATGTCTAGCATTAAAAGATTACAGTTGGTACAAAATGCGGCTGCTAGACTTTTGACAAGAACAAGAAAGTTTGATCACATTACACCTGTACTGGCTCACCTGCACTGGCTTCCTGTGCACTTAAGATGTGACTTTAAGGTTTTACTAATTACGTATAAAATACTACACGGTCTAGCTCCATCCTATCTTGCCGATTGTATTGTACCATATGTCCCGGGAAGAAATCTGCGTTCAAAGGACTCCGGCTTATTAGTGATTCCCAAAGCCCAAAAAAAGTCTGCGGGCTATAGAGCGTTTTCATTTCGGGCTCCAGTACTCTGGAATGCCATCCATCCATCCATCATCTTCCGCTTATCCGAGGTCGGGTCGCGGGGGCAACAGCCTAAGCAGGGAAACCCAGACTTCCCTCTCCCCAGCCACTTCGTCTAGCTCTTCCCGGGGGATCCCGAGGCGTTCCCAGGCCAGCCGGGAGACATAGTCTTCCCAACGTGTCCTGGGTCTTCCCCGTGGCCTCCTACCGGTTGGACGTGCCCTAAACACCTCCCTCGGGAGGCGTTTGGGTGGCATCCTGACCAGATGCCCGAACCACCTCATCTGGCTCCTCTCCATGTGGAGGAGCAGCGGCTTTAATTTGAGTTCCTCCCGGATGACAGAGCTTCTGACCCTATCTCTAAGGGAGAGCCCCGCCACACGGCGGAGGAAACTCATTTGGGCCGCTTGTACCCGTGATCTTATCCTTTCGGTCATGACCCAAAGCTCATGACCATAGGTGAGGATGGGAACGTAGATCGACCGGTAAATTGAGAGCTTTGCCTTCCGGCTCAGCTCCTTCTTCACCACAACGGATCGGTACAACGTCCGCATTACTGAAGACGCCGCACCGATCCGCCTGTCGATCTCACGATCCACTCTTCCCTCACTCATGAACAAGACTCCTAGGTACTTGAACTCCTCCACTTGGGGCAGGGTCTCCTCCCCAACCCGGAGATGGCACTCCACCCTTTTCCGGGCGAGAACCATGGACTCGGATTTGGAGGTGCTGATTCTCATTCCGGTCGCTTCACACTCGGCTGCGAACCGATCCAGCGAGAGCTGAAGATCCCGGTCAGATGAAGCCATCAGGACCACATCATCTGCAAAAAGCAGAGACCTAATCCTGCGGTTACCAAACCGGAACCCCTCAACGCCTTGACTGCGCCTAGAAATTCTGTCTCTGGAATGCCCTCCCGGTAAAAGTTCGAGATGCCACCTCAGTAGAAGCATTTAAGTCTCACCTTAAAACTCATTTGTATACTCTAGCCTTTAAATATACTCCCTTTTTAGACCAGTTGATCTGCCGTTTCTTTTCTTTTTCTCCTATGTCCCACTCTCCCTTGTGGAGGGGGTCCGGTCCGATCCGGTGGCCATGTACTGCTCGCCTGTGTATCGGCTGGGGACATCTCTGCGCTGCTGATCCGCCTCCGCTTGGGATGGTTTCCTGCTGGCTCCGCTGTGAACGGGACTCTCGCTGCTGTGCTGGATCCGCTTTGGACTGGACTCTCGCGACTGTGTGATCCATTATGGATTGAACTCTCACAGTATCATGTTAGACCCGCTCGACATCCATTGCTTTCCTCCTCTCCAAGGTTCTCATAGTCATCATTGTCACCAACGTCCCACTGGGTGTGAGTTTTCCTTGCCCTTATGTGGGCCTACCGAGGATGTCGTAGTGGTTTGTGCAGCCCTTTGAGACACTAGTGATTTAGGGCTATATAAGTAAACATTGATTGATTGATTGATTGATATGCGGTCCGCTCCAAGGTTTCTCATAGTCATTCACATTGACATTCCCACTGAGGTGTGAGTTTTTCCTTGCCCTTATGTGGGCTCTGAACCGAGGGTGTTGTTGTGGCTTGTGCAGCCCTTTGAGACACTTGTGAGTTAGGACTATATAAATAAACATTGATTGATTTTGATACTTTTATCAGTAGATTGCAGTGTACAGAACATATTTTGTATAATTAACCACTAAATGGTAACACCCGAATACGTTTTTCAACTTGTTTAAGTCGGGGTCCACGTTAATCAATTCATGGTATGCCCTCCCGGTAACAGTTCGAGATGCTACCTCAGTAGAAGCATTTAAGTCTCACCTTAAAACTCATCTGTATACTGTAGCCTTTAAATAGACCTCCTTTTTAGACCAGTTGATCTGCCGCTTCTTTTCTTTCTCCTATGTCCCCCCCTCCCTTGTGGAGGGGGTCCGGTCCGATGACCATGGATGAAGTACTGGCTGTCCAGAGTCGAGACCCAGGATGGACCGCTCGCCTGTATCGGTTGGGGACATCTCTACGCTGCTGATCCGCTTGAGATGGCTTCCTGTGGACGGGACTCTCGCTGCTGTCTTGGAGCCACTATGGATCGAACTTTCACAGTATCATGTTAGACCCGCTCGACATCCATTGCTTTCGGTCCCCTAGAGGGGGGGGGTTGCCCACATCTGAGGTCCTCTCCAAGGTTTCTCATAGTCAGCATTGTCACTGGCGTCCCACTGGATGTGAATTCTCCCTGCCCACTGGGTGTGAGTTTTCCTTGCCCTTTTGTGGGTTCTTCCGAGGATGTTGTAGTCGTAATGATTTGTGCAGTCCTTTGAGACATTTGTGATTTGGGGCTATATAAATAAATATTGATTGATTGATTGATTGATTGATGGTATTGATTGATTGATCGATTGATTTTGCATTCCATGCTGTTTGGTTGTTATAAATGTGTATTATTTACAATCATTTAACAATAAAAAAAGCTTTTTTCAAGTGAAATTAATGGATTTGATGGAATATTCTTTGCAACTCTAAACAATACCCATCCTTAATAACGACCCAATTCGAGTCCCGTCCCTTGGTTTTGGGTGTTTATTTTTTGTTTTGGGAACAAGTAACAATTCCTGTGATTGTTGCTCTTGAAATGACTTCCAGATGAGGCTTGATGCTAATTTTCAATCAGCGTGGCGCCACAACAAATGTTTTATCAAGAGTGCAATCAAGGATAATAATGCTGTGTTGCAGTTTTGGTTTTTATCTCCTCTGCAGCTTCTGCTGGTTCTATATTGTTATTTATTTCTTCACACGCTTTGATGTTTTTTTTTTTGTAAAATTGTTACGTAAACTTGCAGACTACAGTAAAAAAACAGGACTTATTTGCTACGGTATGACATTACGCCGCATGGCTATTAATAATGACTATTGTCTGCCTGTTCCTTCCTGACTCTCCCCTTGTTCTCCATTATAATGATTGCACCAGCAGAACAATCTATCTTTGGCTACTGTGTGTTTAACAAGACTATATGATGAGTAATTGACCATTTGTAACAATGCTGTACACGGACCAGACTTGGGGCCTGATTGTCTATTATGCATCGCCGGAAAAAAAAACACGCTCGTTAAGAACCGTTTAAATTGCATCGCCGTTACTGCACGGGTGCCGTGTTCGCACCCAACCCCCCACCCCCCCGCCTTAGTCACACTACCATAAAGTGTCTTGGATATGTCGAGTATGAACACGCCACACATGCATGCACGCCTGGTGACAAGTGGGCAGTAATTGGCAGAACACTTCTACGTACTGTATAATAATCAAACATCAATCACAACTGAATGCATATCTATGGAATTAAGGCTGGGCGATATGGGCTTTTACTATCCATCCATCCATTTTCTACCGCTTATTCCCTTTCGGGGTTGCGGGGGGCGCTGGCGCCTATCTCAGCTACAATCGGGCGGAAGGCGGGGTACACCCTGGACAAGTCGCCACCTCATCGCAGGGCCAACACAGATAGACAGACAACATTCACACACTAGGGCTTTTACTAGGGCTTTTACTAATATATCGATATTTTTAAGCCATGTCACGATACACGATATATATCTCGATATTTTGCTTCAGCCTTGATTAACCCCTGATGCATATAATCACAGCAGTATGATGATTCTGTGTGTCTACATTAAAACATTCTTCTTCATACTGCATTAATAACAAACCCCGTTTCCATATGAGTTGGGAAATTGTGTTAGATGTAAATATAAACGAAATACAATGATTTGCAAATCCTTTTCAACCCATATTCAATTGAATGCACTAAGAAGACAAGATATTTGATGTTCAAACTCATGAACTTTACTGTTTTTTGCAAATAATAATTAATTTAGAATTTCATGGCTGCGACACGTGCCAAAGTAGTTGGGAAAGGGCATGTTCACCACTGTGTTACATCACTTTTTCTTTTAACAACACTCAATAAACGTTTGGGAACTGAGGAAACTAATTGTTGAAGCTTTGAAAGAGGAATTATTTTCCCATTCTTGTTTTATGTATTTATTTATTATGTATTTATTTATTATGTTTATGTGTTTGGACTGGACTCTCGCGACTGTGTTGTATCCATTGTGGATTGAACTTTCACAGTATCATGTTAGACCTGCTCGACATCCATTGCTTTCCTCCTCTCTAAGGTTCTCATAGTCATCATTGTCACCGACGTCCCACTGGGTCATTATTGTCACCAATGTCCCACTGGGTGTGAGTTTTCCTTGCCCTTATGTGGGCCTACCGAGGATGTCGTGGTGGTTTGTGCAGCCCTTTGAGACACTAGTGATTTAGGGCTATATAAGTAAACATTGATTGATTGATTATGTAGAGCTTCAGTCGTTCAACAGTCCGGGGTTTCCTCTGTCGTATTTTACGCTTCAAAATGCGCCACACATTTTTGATGGGAGACAGGTCTGGACTTCAGTCGGGCCAATCGCGTATCCGCACGCTTTTACTACGAAGCCACGCTGTTGTAACACGTGGCTTGGCATTGTTTTGCTGAAATAAGCAGGGGCGTCCATGATAACATTACTTGGATGACAACATATGTTGCTCCAAAACCTGTACGGACCATTCAGCATTAATGGTGCCTTCACAGATGTGTAAGTTACCCATGCCTTGGGCACTAATACACCCCCATACCATCACAGATGCTGGCTTTTGAACTTTGCGCCTATAACAATCCGGATGGTTATTTTCCTCTTTGTTCTGGAGGACACCACGTCCACAGTTTCAAAATATAATTTAAAATGTGGACCCGTCAGACCACAGAACACTTTTCCACTTTGCATCAGTCCATCTTAGGTGAGCCCGGGCCCAGCGAAGCCGGCGGCGTTCCTGGGTAATGTTGATAAATGGCTTTCGCTTTGCATAGTAGACTTTTAACTTGCACTTACAGATGTTACAGATGTAGCCACCAACTGAAGTTACTGACAGTGGTTTTATCTGTGTTGGCCCTGCGATGAGGTGGCGACTTGTCCAGGGTGTACTCCGCCTTCCGCCCGATTGTAACTGAGATAGGCGCCAGCGCCCCCCGCAACCCCGAAAGGGAATAAGCGGTAGAAAATGGATGGATGGATGGATGTTGTGTTTGTAGCATATTCAACTGAATATGGGTTGAAAATGATTTGCAAATCATTGTATTCCGTTTATATTTACATCTAACACAATTTCCCAACTCATATGGAAACAGGGTTTGTACGTCCTTCACTATGTGGTAGGATCCTGCAGACATTATTTCCTTCTGTTGTTGACTAATTTCTTCATACGGTGTTGATGTGGGAATGGTTGCCTCTGCATTTTGTTGGTGTGGCGCCGAATGGAGATGTTGACATGCGGAGTTTCAAGCACTCTTCATTCTCCAGTGTTTGACTTTTCAAATGATGCTACAACTTAGCAGTAGGTGCTACTTTTTGTAGCAACGCTTTTGCGGCATAATTGTTCAACATCTTCCCGCTTGAAGCCAAACCACCGCCAGACGATGGACCCCCTGCTGTTTTTCTTAGGAATGAATTATTCCTTCATTTTTTTACCTGATTCGCACCTTCTTTCTCTCGTACTACCACTCGCACCACACCGCTAGCATCACAGCTATAATGTTACCCATGCTGCTCCCTCTCTGCTCGGGTATATCGATATATCGCGGGTTTGTCTCTGTACGATATAGAAAATGACTATATCGTGATATTCCAATATACGTTCTCACGCAGTTGCTTTAAGCTGCGGGCATTACACTACAGGCTCTTCTCACTATTTCTTGTCTCTTCTTCTCACAGGGACGTAAAAAAGCGCACCTTCTTACATACGTCACATACTGTCTTACGGCCTCAAGGAGCATAGAGGTAGCAGTATGGGTAACGTTAGCTGTGGTGCGAGTGGTAATACGAGAGAAAGAAGGTGCGAATCAGGTAAAAAAAATGAAGGAAGAATTCATTCCTAAGAAAAACAGCAGGGGGTGCATCGTCTGGCGGTGGTTTGGCTTCAAGCGGGAAGATGTTGAACAATTATGCGGCAAAAGCGTTGCTACAAAAAGTAGAACCTACTGCTAATTTGTAGCATCATTTGAAAAGTCAAACACTGGAGAATGAAGAGTGCTTGAAACTCTGCATGTCAACATCTCCATTCGGCGCCACACCAACAAAATGCAGAGGCAACCATTTCCACATCAACACCGTATGAAGAAATTGTCGATTGCCGGCGAAGAAGCAGCGGGGCGGGGCATGCTGGGGCCCGGCCCAAGATGGCGGCGAGAATGCGGCTGAGCGGAGAGGCGGGGCGTGCCGGGAGCGACGCTACGAGAGAGATCAGGTGCGTGGCTCGCACACAGGGACACAATTAACCCATCTCCTCATGATGTATAAAAGGGGAGAAGGAGGAGAGATCGAAGGAGTAGGACAGTCGGCAACAGCGACCCAGAAGACACGAGAGATGGAGACGCGGCCGACGGAAGAGCGGACCGGAGAGCGAGACACGGAGGAGCGAGCAGTGGGAGCGACGATGGCGCAAAAGACAGCTGCCTTATTGAAAAATAAAAGAGTCAAACCTGCTAAAAGCGATGTCCTTCCTAGGTGGTCAGTGGAACCCGAGCGACGACGGCAAGAGTCGTTCACAGTCGAACAGACAACCGTAATTTGTCAAGTGTGGGACAAAAGCTTTGCTACAAAAAGTAGCAATACTGCTATTATGGAGCATCATTTGAAAAGTCACCTGCTAGAGAATGAAGAGTGCTTGAAACTCCGCATGTCAACATCTCCGTTCGGTGCTACACCAACAAAATGCCGAAGCAACTATTTCCACATCAACACCGTATGAAAAAAAATAGTCAAAAACAGAAGGATATACTCCACAGGAACCTACCACATAGCGAAGGACATACACTATTTGATTTCCTGTTATCCAGCTTATTTTTATTCGACAGTTATTGAAATATCTTGTGTGACATCATGCACAAAAGTGCACTTTGTTTGTTTTTAACTATTGTAGTGGCGTTCTGTTCAAAAAGTGCACTTTAATTTAGTGTTGTTTTGATATGTCATCTTAGTGACATCATGCACAAAAGCGCACTTTATTTGTTTTTAACTATTGTAGTGGCGTTCTGTTCAAAAAGTGCACTTTAATTTAGTGTTGTTTTGATATGTCATCTTAGTGACATCATGCACAAAAGCGCACTTTATTTGTTTTTAACTATTGTAGTGGCGTTCTGTTCAAAAAGTGCACTTTAATTTAGTGTTGTTTTGATATGTCATCTTAGTGACATCATGCACAAAAGTGCACTTTATTTGTTTTTAACTATTGTAGTGGCGTTCTGTTCAAAAAGTGCACTTTAATTTAGTGTTGTTTTGATATGTCATCTTAGTGACATCATGCACAAAAGCGCACTTTATTTGTTTTTAACTATTGTAGTGGCGTTCTGTTCAAAAAGTGCACTTTAATTTAGTGTTGTTTTGATATGTCATCTTAGTGACATCATGCACAAAAGTGCACTTTATTTGTTTTTAACTATTGTAGTGGCGTTCTGTTCAAAAAGTGCACTTTAATTTAGTGTTGTTTTGATATGTCATCTTAGTGACATCATGCACAAAAGTGCACTTTATTTGTTTTTAACTATTGTAGTGGCGTTCTGTTCAAAAAGTGCACTTTAATTTAGTGTTGTTTTGATATGTCATCTTAGTGACATCATGCACAAAAGTGCACTTTATTTGTTTTTAACTATTGTAGTGGCGTTCTGTTCAAAAAGTGCACTTTAATTTAGTGTTGTTTTGATATGTCATCTTAGTGACATCATGCACAAAAGCGCACTTTATTTGTTTTTAACTATTGTAGTGGCGTTCTGTTCAAAAAGTGCACTTTAATTTAGTGTTGTTTTGATATGTCATCTTAGTGACATCATGCACAAAAGTGCACTTTATTTGTTTTTAACTATTGTAGTGGCGTTCTGTTCAAAAAGTGCACTTTAATTTAGTGTTGTTTTGATATGTCATCTTAGTGACATCATGCACAAAAGTGCACTTTATTTGTTTTTAACTATTGTAGTGGCGTTCTGTTCAAAAAGTGCACTTTAATTTAGTGTTGTTTTGATATGTCATCTTAGTGACATCATGCACAAAAGTGCACTTTATTTGTTTTTAACTATTGTAGTGGCGTTCTGTTCAAAAAGTGCACTTTAATTTAGTGTTGTTTGGATATGTCATCTGAGTGACATCATGCACAAAAGTGCACTCATAGCTTGTTTTAAAATGTCTCTGACAATCTTGCACTTTCTGTTTTGGAAATGACATGAATGTTTGTGCCACTGCTTAATAACTGTTTAATAAATACAGTTTTGGGAAATTGACTTAGTTGTGATTTCCTTTTCTGCATGAAAGTTTAAAAAAAAAGTATATATTAATGCAGTATGAGGAAGAATGTTTTAATGTAGACACATAGAATCTTCATACTGCTGTGATTATATGCATCAGGTGTTAATTCAAGGCTGAGGAAAAATATGGAGATATTAACATTTGACAACCAAATAATAAAACAAGGTGACTCTGTAAAAAATCTGGGTATTATCTTCGACCCAACTCTCTCCTTTGAGTCACACATTAAAAGTGTTACTAAAACGGCCTTCTTTCATCCCCGTAATATCGCTAAAATTCGCTCCATTTTGTCCACTAAAGACGCCGAGATCATTATCAATGCGTTTGTTACGTCTCGTCTCGATTACTGTAACGTATTATTTTCGGGTCTCCCCATGTCTAGCATTAAAAGATTACAGTTGGTACAAAATGCGGCTGCTAGACTTTTGACAAGAACAAGAAAGTTTGATCACATTACGCCTGTACTGGCTCACCTGCACTGGCTTCCTGTGCACTTAAGATGTGACTTTAAGGTTTTACTACTTACGTATAAAATACTACACGGTCTAGCTCCATCCTATCTTGCCGATTGTATTGTACCATATGTCCCGGCAAGAAATCTGCGTTCAAAAGACTCCGGCTTATTAGTGATTCCTAGAGCCCAAAAAAAGTCTGCGGGCTATAGAGCGTTTTCCGTTCGGGCTCCAGTACTCTGGAATGCCCTCCCGGTAACAGTTTGAGATGCTACCTCAGTAGGAGCATTTAAGTCTCACCTTAAAACTCATCTGTATACTCTAGCCTTTAAATAGACCTCCTTTTTAGACCAGTTGATCTGCCGCTTCTTTTCTTTCTCCTATGTCCCCCCCACCCCTTGTGGAGGGGGTCCGGTCCGATGACCATGGATGAAGTACTGGCTGTCCAGAGTCGAGACCCAGGATGGACCGCTCGCCTGTATTGGTTGTGGACATCTCTATGCTGCTGATCCGCCTCCGCTTGAGATGGTTTCCTGTGGACGGGACTCTCGCTGCTGTCTTGGATCCGCTTGAACTGAACTCTCGCGGCTGTGTTGGAGCCACTATGGATGGAACTTTCACAGTATCATGTTAGACCCGCTCGACATCCATTGCTTTCGGTCCCCTAGAGTGGGGGGGTTGCCCACATCTGAGGTCCTCTCCAAGGTTTCTCATAGTCAGCATTGTCACTGGCGTCCCACTGGATGTGAATTCTCCCTGCCCACTGGGTGTGAGTTTGCCTTGCCCTTTTGTGGGTTCTTCCGAGGATGTTGTAGTCGTAATGATTTGTGCAGTCCTTTGAGACATTTGTGATTTGGGGCTATATAAATAAACATTGATTGATTGATTGATATATCGTGTATCGTGACATGGCCTAAAAATATCGAGATATTAAAAAAAGGGCTATATCGCCCAGCCCCACGTTCCACTAATAGTATGCATTTTGAGGTAGCATCACAACCGTGACAGAGGCAGATGTCAAAATCCCAGGACAGGCGTGTATAAACTCAAAACTCACTGCAAAATATCTCATATTGTCTGGATTCTGTGTGAAAGGCAAAGTAGTTTATTGTGATTCAGCCTGCTTACAACGCTGCAGTGTCCTTCACTTTTCTAGTTTCCACCTTCTCGCCTCCGTCTCTGGTTCCACCTCATGTGCCTGCGGTACGATCCTGTCAGACCTCAGAAGACGACATGGATGTGTGGAGGTGGGTTTGAGGACAGTGGGGGATATATTAAGGCTGGCATAGTTTCCAGGCAAGCACGCATCATTCAGACACCCGGAAAAGTCCTGGTACAACACCACCATTCCCCGTATCTACACCATCCCGCCCTGGTTTCTGCCTTCGTTTTCGCCTCCAGGTACCCAAGCCAAGCCTCCTCGGTGCCTGCGGCTCACATAAATCAGCTAATCCTCCTACATTATTAACAATGTCGCCCCGGGGAGAAAGAAAGGGTTAGAGAGACATCGAGAGTGACAGCAAAGCCTTTTTCGCTGCACAACAAGGGGGCGAGGTGTCTCTGGGAGGAAGACAAGGGGTGCAAAACATGGAAAGGAGGTGTCTGGATATCAAGAAAGGAGGAGGAACAGCAGGATGTGACTCTCGCCAGTAAACCAATCTGGAAAGTGACGCTGTGTCCGCAAATCTCAATCAATCAGTCTGTTTATTTTCAAACCCCGTTTGGGAAATTGTGTTAGATGTAAATATAAACAGAATACAATGATTTGCAAATCCTTTTCAACCCAAATTCATTTGAATGCACTACAAAGACAAGATATTTGATCTTCAAACTCATAAATTGTATTTTTCATTTTTTTGTAAATAATAATTTATTTCGAATTTCATGGCTGCAACACGTGCCAAAGTAGTTGGGAAAGGGCATGTTCATCACTGGGCTTCACGGCGGCAGAGGGGTTAGTGCGTCTGCCTCACAATACGAAGATCCTGCAGTCCTGGGTTCTGTGTGGAGTTTGCATGTTCTCCCCGTGAATGCGTGGGTTCCCTCCGGGTACTCCGGCTTCCTCCCACTTCCAAAGACATGCACCTGGGGATAGGTTGATTGGCAACACAAAAAATTGGCCCTAGTGTGTGAATGTTGTCTGTCTATCTGTGTTGGCCCTGCGATGAGGTGGCGACTTGTCCAGGGTGTACCCCGCTCTTCCGCCCGATTGTAGCTGAGATAGGCGCCAGCGCCCCCCCGCCAACCCAAAAAGGAATAAGCGGTAGAAAATGGATGGATGTATGTTCATCACTGTGTTACATCACCTTTTCTTTTAAAAACACTCAATAAACGTTTGGGAGCTGAGGAAACTAATTGTTGAAGCTTTGAACATGGAATTCTTTCCCATTCTTGATTTATGTAGAGCTTCAGTCGTTCAACAGTCCGGGGTCTCCGCTGTCGTATTTTACGCTTCATAATGCGCCACACATTTTCGATGGGAGACAGGTCTGGACTGCAGGCGGGACAGGAAAGTACCCCCACTCTTTTTTTACGAAGCCACGCTGTTGTAACACGTGCTGAATGTGGCTTGGCATTGTCTTGCTGAAATAAGCACTTTGCATCAGTCCATCTTAGACGATCTCGGGCCCAGAGAAGCCGGCGGCGTTTCTGGATGTTGTTGATAAATGGCTTTCCCTTTGCATAGTGGAGCTTTAACTTGCACTTACAGATGTAGTGACAAACTGTTTTTTCGTGACAGTGGTTTTCTAAAGTGTTCCTGAGCCAATGTGGTGATTTCTTTTAAGTTTTTGACATAGTGCCATGTGAGGGATCGAAGGTCACGGTCATTCAATGTTGGTTTCCGGCCATGCCGCTTACGTGGAGTGATTTCTCCAGATTCTCTGAAACTTTTGATGATATTATGGACCGTAGATGTTGAAATCCCTAAATTTCTTGCAATTACACTTTGAGAAACGTTGTTCTTAAACTGTTTGACGATTTGCTCACGCAGTTGTGGACAAAGGGGTGTACCTCGCCCCATCCTTTCTTGTGAAAGACTGAGCATTTTTTGGGGAAGCTGTTTTTATACCCAATCGTGGCACCCACCTGTTCCCAATAAGCCTGCACACCTGCGGGGTGTTCCAAATAAGTGTTTGATGAGCATTCCTCAACTTTATCAGTATTTATTGCCACTTATCCCAACTTCTTTGTCACGTGTTGCTGGCATCAAATTCTAAAGTTAATGATTATTTGCAAAAAAAAACATTTTTATCAGTTGGAACATCAAATATGTTGTATTTGTAGCATATTCGAACTGAACATGGGTTGAAAAGGATTTGCAAATCAATGTATTCCGTTTATATTTACATCTAACACAATTTCCCAACTCATATGGAAACGGGGTTTGTACTTAAGAGTAGTCAGTGTACAACTTGTGAAAGGGTGTATATTTACTATCCACTGAAAAGGAGCTGTCACAGCTATTATCGTGTAATTTTCTGGCCACACAAGTGAGTACACCTCACAGTGAACATCCCGATTGTGTGCACTTTCGCATGGGTGGAGATCATGCTCTACTTCAGGATCAACCTCGTTGAACCACAGTTGCCCAAATCTCACCAGCATTCCTGCAGCCCCCAGACCGTGACCCGACCACCACCATGCTCGACAATTATCTTGGTATTCACTGATCTCGCGATTCGGACAATAATGGCTGAGCAGTTGAAACCATTCCAAGCGGATACTAACACTTTGCTGCTGTGGTTTCTGGTTTTTCGAGTGGCGTACAGTGCGTCCAAAGCAAGTCTCCGTAGGTCGCGCTGTCGACTGGATGAACCATGCAATGACAATGGACACCAGTTTGTTCACGACATCGCACATATTCATACAGAGCTGGACTGGAGGCCCCACATGGGTAGCTCACAGTGAGCAGCAGGCAGGGAGGATAAAGGCCCAGTTGTCATGGGAACAAAAGAGAACCAGCGCTTGAGGCAAGAAAACGGAATGGTCCGCCCTTACGACAAGTAGTGGGCTGATCCAGTTGGTCACCCTACCTTAAACTCCGGCAAATACCCTATGTGGCTCCCTAAAGCCAATCAATTGAAAGGCTGTTTGGGTCCCTAATCTGCTCTGATGAGCATTCCTGCCCATTAATGCGACGCCACTTGTTTGCCGTCTTAACAAGACGTTACACAATAATAGGATGCAAAGGGATTCTACTTAAGTCTTGGTAATAAATCATCCACATACAGGTTACTCTTCTTGCAAATGTTCGAAAAATGTAATTCCTACAAACACGCAGGAACACCTTTGATATGCCTCTAATATAAATATGAGAAGGATATATATATATATATATATATATATGTCGCAAGAAACCTGATTGCCCTCTCAACGGAGGGTGCTTAGAGACATCAGTCGTTTACCAAGCAAAGGTAATACGCAAGGACATTAACACATCCGACACGTACGTAGGATTAACCGAAGGAGCGTTCAAAACAAGATGGAATAATCACAACGCCTCCTTTAGAAACCAGACTTTGCGGATTTCTACAGAACTCAGCAAACACATTTGGAACCTCAAACACAATAATGTTGAATATTCAATAACATGGCAAATTCTTGCATCCAGCACACCTTACAACAGTGGTAATAAAAGATGCAACCTATGCTTAAAAGAGAAACTGTTTATTATATATCATCCAGATCTGTCATTCCTCAATAAGTGCAGTGAAATCATTTCAACATGCCGCCACAGACGGAAACACCTCCTAGGTAACACATGAGCCAATCACCACACCCTACGCCTGCCTGTACCCACCCACTCTGTGCCCTATATAAACCATTGTATGTGAATGCTTCCATTAAAATCTCCTGATGATTGAGGGAACCCTTCATGAAACAGTTCTGTAGAGATGAAGTAGTCTTGTGATTTTTCCCACACCTACATATTGGGCTCTACCACGGTTTCGAGCACTATTCTCTGGATAATCCAATCAATATATATATATATATATATATATATATATATATATATATATGTAGTGAGTCTTAATCTGCGTTGTGTAGTTTTTTAAGTAAGAGACACTCCGCCATTCCTTCGTTTCGTCATTTATTGGCCACCTGTTTTGGAAACAGGTCTCTACTTTTCTGGCGGAGTGATACCTCATCGGCAAAAGTCCGATAGAAGAGGAAGTATACAACATTCATTCATACAAAAATAATAATTTAAATCACATTAACAAAAACGTTTTATCACAAAAAATAATAATAATAATACACAAATCCACATAGCTGTTTTGGAAACACGAAACACATAAACAGGTCTCTACTTTTCTGGCGGAGGGATACCTGCGTAAATACCATGTGTAATTATGACCAAACATTTCAAACATTCGACACTCTAAAGCAGGGGTGCCCACACTTTTTCTGCAGGCGAGCTACTTTTCAATTGACCAACTCGAGGGGATCTACCTCATTTATATATATCATTTATATTTATTTATTTATGAAAGAGACATTTTTGTAAACAAGTTAAATGTGTTTAATGATAATACAAGCATGTGTAACACATATAGATGTCTTTCTTTCACAAAGACAAGAATATAAGTTGGTGTATTACCTGATTCTGATGACTTGCATTGATTGGAATCAGACAGTAATGATGATAACGCCCACATTTTCAAATGGAGGAGAAAAAAAGTTGTCCTTTCTGTACAATACCACATGAAAGTGGTTGGTTTTTGGCATCTAATTCATCCAGCTTCCGTACACTTTACAAGAAAAACATTGGCGGCAAATTCCGTAGCTTGCTTGATTGACATTCACGGCACCCGAGGGTCTTGTGAGATGACGCTGGCTGCTGCCAGTTCATTATTATGAAAAAATGACAGAGAGGAAGGCGAGAAACACTTTTTATTTCAACAGACTTTCGCGCCGTCCCTTCCGTCAAAACTCTAAAGGCCGACTGCACATTTCCTATCTTCACAATAAAAGCCCTGCTTCATGCTGCCTGCGCTAACAAAATAAGAGTCTCAGAAAGCTGGCGTGCACAAGTGATGTGCACGCCAGCTTTCTGAGGGATCGCTTGTGCACGCCAGTTTTCCGAGACTCTGGGTTTAGGGTTACTAACTGTCCTTTTAAGTGCGCCTTATAGTCCGTAAAATACGGTAGTTTTGCCGCTATACAGACCTCACATTGGCTTTCCTTCTCAAGCCAATGAGAATGTACAAACTTCAAACGTCATTTCCGAACCAAACTGTTCAGCTGTGTAGAAAACAAATTAAGAAAGAGAAACTGGCGACTCACCGAGTAAAAACATCACAGGGGCTTTGTAAAACAGACTCTCTCTCTGACTTCCTGTCAATGCCGTCAAATTTTAATCCCAAAACTTCAGACACTTTCGACAAATGCTTCAGACGTCGGCTTGTGACACCGGACGGAGTTGGGCAACTTCACACATCAGCGGACAGATTTTGATCACCACCCAAGAGGACGGCTGACTAACCCGGCGTCTACTTCCTCCCAATAAAAAACACAAGGAATTTGAAATGGCTTCCACGGACTACTGCAGTAGTGGGGGTGGATCGGAGGATTATTTCCTTCGGAACAGTCATCTTGAACACATTAACTCAATCGGTGGCCAAATTTCTCCTCGCAATTGTCACAGGCTGTATTTTTGTTTTTTAATTTTTGGCGTATTTTCTTAAGAGGTAGGAGTGGTGCCGCACCTCGAGTTTGATGCTAAAATCACTGCTTTTATTTACAGAATAACGTCTTAAAGGCCAACTGAAATGAGATTTTCTTACTTAAACGGGGATAGCAGGTCCATTCTATGTGTCATACTTGATCATTTCGCGATATTGCCATATTTTTGCCGAAAGGATTTAGAACATCGACGATAAAGCTCACAACTTTTGGTCGCTAATAAAAAAGCCTTGCCTGTACCGGAAGTAGCAGACGATGTGCGCGTAAGGTCATGGGTTGTAGGGCTCCTCACATCCTCACATTGTTTACAATCATGGCCACCAGCAGCAAGAGCGATTCGGACCGAGAAAGCGACGATTTCCCCATTAATTTCAGCGAGAATGAAAGATTCGTGGATGAGGAAAGTTAGAGTGAAGAACTAAAAAAAAAGGGGTGGGGGGGGAAAGAAAAAGCGCCGGCTTCGGGCGGCGGCAGTGGGTGCGTTTCAGATGTAATCAGACACATTTACTTGGATAATTCTGGAAAATCCCTTATCTGCTTATTGTGTTAAAGGCCTACGGAAACCCACTACTACCGACCACGCAGTCTGATAGTTTATACATCAAAGATGAAATATTAACATTGCAACGCATGCCAATACGTCCTTTTTAGTTTACTAAATTGCAAATTTAAATTTACCGCGAAGTGTCCTGTTGAAAACGTCGCGTAATGATGACGTGTACGCGTGACGTTACGGACTGTTAGGAAATATTAGCGCTGCGCACACACACAGCTAAAAGTCGTCTGCTTTAACCGCATCATTACACAGTATTTTGGAGATCTGTGTTGCTGAATATTTTGCAAATTGTTCAATTAATAATGGAGAAGTCAAAGTAGAAAGATGGAGTTGGGAAACTTTAGCCTTTAGCCACACAAACACACGGTGATTCCTTTGTTTAAAATTCCCGGAGGTGAAACTTAACTTTACTATGGATTAGATTGGTCAAGCGAACATGGATCCCGACCAAATGTCAACCAGCAGTTTTCGGTGACAAAATTGTGGTAAAAAGTCGCCACTTACTCAGCTGAGCTTGTGCCGTCCGTACAGCTGCCGTCGACTTCCCTCCGACACTGGCCTCAAGACACCCCGTGGACATACACTTCTCCGACTATCAGGTACTATTAAACTCACTAAAACACTAGCAACACAACAGAAAGACAAGGGATTTCCCAGAATTATCCTAGTAAATGTGTCTAAAAACATCTGAATCCGTCCCAATGCAATCGCGTTTTTTTTTTTTAACTTGATTTTTTTTGTTTTTTTTTCTAGTCCGTCGCTATCAATATCCTCAAACACGAATCTTTCATCCTCGCTCAAATTAATGCGGAAATTGTCGTTTTCTCGGCCCGAATAGCTCTTTTTGTTGTAGGCTCCCATTAAAAACAATGTGAGGATGTGAGGAGCCATCAACGGGTGACGTCATCGTCTGCGACTTCCGGTAAAGGCAGGGCTTTTCTGTTAGCGACCAAAAGTTGCAAACTTTATCGTCGATGTTCTCTACTAAATCCTTTCAGCAAAAATATAGCAATATCGCGAAATGATCAAGTATGACACATAGAATGGACCTGCTATCCCCTGTTTAAATATAAAAATCTAATTTCAGTAGGGAAAGGTTTTTGTAGGGGGGAAGAAATTTGGCGTGACAGCTGCATTACAGATAGTTGTGCGCCATGTTGTTCCAGACCACAGCAAACGTAACCCAGCTTGCACCGACTGTTATAAATCTATTAGAAGAAGACAGCTTGCAGTTTACTTAAACTTGGACACAGAAATGCATACTTTTGGCCATTCTAAGCCAGTCATTTAGAGCAGTGGTTCTCAAATGGGGGTACTTGAGGGTATGCCAAGGGGTACGTGAGATTTTTGAAAACTATTCTAAAAATAGCAACAATTCAAAAATACTTAATAAATATATTTATTGAATAATACTTCAACAAAATATGAATGTAAGTTCATAAACTGCGAAAAGAGATGCAACAATGCGGTATAGCTCGGTTGGTAGAGTGGCCGTGCCAGCAACTTGAGGGTTGCAGGTTCGATTCCCGCTTCCGCCGTCCTAGTCACTGCCGTTGTGTCCTTGGGCAAGACACTTTACCCACCTGCTCCCAGTGCCACCCACACTGGTTTAAATGTAACTTAGATATTGGGTTTCACTATGTAAAGCGCTTTGAGTCACAAGAGAAAAGCGCTATACAAATATAATTCACTTCACAATATTCAGTGTTGATTTTTTTGTGGACATGTTCCATAAATATTGACGTTAAAGATTTATGTTTTTTATGAAGAAATGTTTAGAATTAAGTTCATGAATCCAGATGGATCTCTATTACAATCCCCAAAGAGGGCACTTTAAGTTGATGATTACTTCTATGTGTAGAAATATTTATTTATAACTAAATCAATTGTTTATTTATCAACAAGTTTGTAATTATTTTTATATATTTTTTTCCAAATAGTTTAAGAAAGACCACTACAAATGAGCAATATTTTGCACTGTTATACAATTTAATAAATTGTACACTGATGACATAGTGATGTATTTTACTGCTTTATCGCTTTTTTTCAACCAAAAATGCTCTGATTAGGGGGTACTAGAATTAAAAAAAAATGTTCAGAGGGGGTACATCACTGAAAAAAGGTTGAGAACCACTGCTTTAGAGGAGTTATCTCTTTTACTAATGTTTTCCAATGTTGTAAAAAACACGTAGAATAATTATTACATTTCAACATTTCTGTCAACACGGAGAAGTGTCAGCTTGTGGGATCGGACTAATTTTGATAGTAGTCTAATATAACCAACTTATATCATGTGTTGACTTCATTATATCACTAACAGAAGGCTTTTAATTTTCTGCGGCTCCAGACAAATGTTTTTGTTGTATTTTTGGTCCAATATGGCTCTTTCAATATTTTGGGTTGCCTACCCCTGCATTAGTGGAAACAAAGAAACCTTCCCTGCCTGACAACACGTGTTCTAAGGTTGGATGAAATCAAGAGCACCGAACGCGAGTATGGGAACAAGACCGGCCAACTCCTTCAGTTGGAGGCTCGTCCTGGAACTGGGCCCAGTGCAGAAGTGGTGGTGTTGTGGGGGAAAAGTGCCAGCAGTGCACGCCTACGACACTCTCTACTCTGCATGCCTGTGGACTGACTTTAGTGGATGTGGTCAGCATGTGCGGGGGTGGGGAAAGGAACAGGAGAAGCAATTGGAATCCCAATAAATGGGAGAGGAACAATCCAGATGATAGGCGAGGAGCCAAGTGGAGACCGTGGTATTAGGTACTTGTAGGGACTTTTAGGGACTGATTGAAGTGGTATAAAATTATTACCACATTTTTCGGATTATAAATCGCTCCGGGGTATAAATCGAATCTGCCGAAAATGCATAATAAAGAAGGGAAAAAAAACATATATAAGTCGCACTGGAGTATAAGTCGCATTTTTGGGGGAAATTTATTTGATAAAACCCAACACCAAGAATAGACATTTGAAAGGCAATATAAAGGCCTACTGAAACCCACTACTACCGACCACGCAGTCTGATAGTTTATATATCAATGATGAAATATTAACATTGATGCCAATACAGCCATTTTAGTTTAGTAAATTGCAATTTTAAATTTCGCGCCGAAGTATCCTGCAGAAACATCTCGGTATGATGATGCGTGCTATAAATTGTCTGTTTTCATCGCATAATTCCACAGTATTCTGGACGTCTGTGTTGCTGAATCTTTTGCAATTTGTTCAATGAATAATGGAGACGTCAAAGAAGAAAGCTGTAGGTAGGAAGCGGTGTATTGCGGCCGCCTTTAGCAACACAAACACAGCCGGTGTTTCATTGTTTACATTCCCGAAAGATGACGGTGAAGCTTTACTATGGAACAGAGCGGTCAAGCGAAACACGGTTGGATTGGACCACACACGCAAAGTACAGTGTATTATGCAGCGATTATTTCGAAAGATCGTGTTTCGAAGAGGGTCCCTTGCGAAGGGCAGAAATGAGCATCGCCACCTTCCGTCGACTGGTGCTGAAAAAATGTGCGGGGCCGACCCTAAGGTTGTACAGGTACGACCATATAATCTCACTAAAACTCTAGTAACACAATAAGCAGATAAAGGATTTTCCAGAATTATCCAAGTAAATGTGTGTAATAACATCTGAATCGCTCCCACTGCCCTCTAGTCTTTTTTTTCTTCTTCTAGTCCTTCACTCTCACTTTCCTCATCCATGAATATTTTATCCTCGCTCAAATTAATGGGGAAATCGTCGCTTTCTCGGTCCGAATCGCTCTCACTGCTGGTGGCCATGATCGTAAACAATGTTCAGATGTGAGGAGCTCCACAACCCGTGACGTCACGCGCACATCGTCTTCTACTTCCGATACAGGCAAGGCTTTTTTATTAGCGACCAAAAGTTGCTAACTTTATCGTCGATGTTCTCTACTAAATAATTTCAGCAAAAATATGGCAATATCGCGAAATGATCAAGTATGACACATAGAATGGACCTGCTATCTCCGTTTAAATAAGAACATCTCATTTCAGTAGGCCTTTAAAAACAGCAACAATGGAGCCTAATATGTCAGGCAGGGAAGGTTTCTTTGTTTCCACTAATGCAGGGGTAGGCAACCCAAAATATTGAAAGAGCCATATTGGACCAAAAATACAACAAAAACATTTGTCTGGAGCCGCAGAATCTTAAAAGCCTTTATAGGTGAATAAGTGTACGTTATATGAGGCATAAATAACCAACTGAGAAGGTGCCTGGGATGTTAACCTAACATATTATGGTATGAGTCATTCAAATAACTATAACATATAGAACATGCTATACTTTTAACAAACAATCTGTCACTCCTGATCGCTAAAGACGGTGAAATCTTAAACATCTAGTCTCTTACGTGAATGAGCTAAATAATATTACTTGATATTTTACGGTAATATGTTAATAATTTCACACATAAGTCGCTCCTGAGTATAAGTCGCACCCCTGGCCAAACTATGAAAAAAACTGCGACTTATAGTCCGAAAAATACGTCACATCTACAGTACATTTACCCCGAGGTAAATGATATCTATAGGCTGTGGTCAAAATGCACGATTACACCAAGTAAAATTCCTAGATTGTGAACCCGTTCTCAAACAATACCAAAAAAAAATTAGATTCTGATGCTTTGAAAGACATTTCATTAAAAATAGCCTCAAAGTTTTACAATTATTTGACAAATGGTCAATTACAAATGGCCAATGAGTTGCTAAGACCCTGCAAAAGACAACCGATCTTTTTTTTCAAATTCTACAGCTATCTGCTTGGTAGTCCCTGAAAGGTGTGTACCAAAGTTGTGGTTTTCTGGCTAATCACCCTAAAGTTACAGTAGGTGTTTTGTAGTGGGGCCTGATTTACTAAAGTTTTGCGTGTATTAAAACACGTGCAAACTTGATAGCACACGCAAGGCAGATCTATTAAGTTTGTGTGTGTCAGGCTTGTCCCTGACAGTTTGGCTATGTTCGTTTTTTCCTCTGCATTTGTCTTTGTTCCTGTCAGCACTCTTACTTTGGTAATTTCCTTATTTTCTCCCTGAGTGCTTTTTCCCCTCAGCTGTGGCTGATCGGCGCCTGGCCACACCTGGTGTCAATCAGCCATAAATCTATTTAATCCAATCCAATCCACTTTATTTATATAGCACATTTAAACAACAATAACGTTTCCAAAGTGCTGCACAGCCATGTTAAAAACAATATTATGCTCCACCAATGACTGAATAAAACAAAAAATGAATAAAAATAAAACCAATAAAAACAATATAAAAACAAATATGATTAAAAACTATTTTAAAGGGTAAAATCAATTTTGAACCTGCTTTCTCCTCCAGTCAGTGCTGGATTATTGTCGCTCCTACCGGTTGTTTGTCGCCAATACCTCTTGTTGTTCCTCCCTTTCGTTGTCAATGCGGTAACGACTGAAGCTCGACATAAAACAAGAATTGGAAAGAATTCCACTTTCAAAGCTTCAACAATTAGTTTCCTTAGTTCTCAAAGGTTTATTGAGTGTTGTTAAAAGAAAAGGTGATTTAACACAGTGGTGAACATGCCCTTTCCCAACTACTTTTGCAGCCATGAAATTCTAAGTTAATTATTATTACTTATCTTTTAGTGCATTCAATTGAATATGGGTTGAAAAGGATTTGCAAATCATTGTATTCCGTTTATATTTACATCTAACACAATTTCCCAACTCATATGGAAACGGGGTTTGTAACAACTGTTAGATTAAAAATAACTAAATACATTTCATTATTTAAGTAACCATTATTTGTTGCCACTGGGTTTCAAAGCCAAAGGGAACCACGGCGATGGCATAAAAGAGCTGCATGTGGATCCAGAGCCGCGGGTTGCAGACCCCTGGTATAGGTAAATGTTTTTTTTCTACTTTTTTCTCTCATAACTACTAATTTGTTCAATATAATCCTTAGCTACATTTAATAGTGATATTAAAAGTAAAAAATATTATCATTTGTTACTTTTAGTGATATCATTGTACTGTACTATTACTGTTTATTTCATTATTTGTCATTATGAATAGTGGTATTATATTTGTATATACTCTATCTGCTGTTTTTGTTGTTGTTGTCTCTTTGTCTTGTCCACCCTATATCCCCACAATTTCCCTTGTTGTTTTATCTTCTTTCCATCCCCTCCTGTTTCAGTCCAGTTGCACAAAATAAAAAAAAAATGTCCAAAGATTTATTCAAAGTAAACACGCATAATAAAAAAGTAAATCTTTGTAAAGTAAATCTGTACAGCAGATACGGCGTCCAGATCAACAATATCATTTGTCCATGTGGCTTGACAGGACAGGTTCAAAAAAATGGAGATCACTTACTTGCAATAAAAAAGAGAAATTGGACGTTGGGGGGTTTAAAAGAACATTCACCATTTCTTCATCTAACCTGCAAAAACCTGCATGCATGCTGCATTCAACCGTTTTCTACATTACATTTATGCATTTTTTTTGAGTCAATCTTTTTGTTTATACCAGTGACTCTTTTTAACCAAAAACCACCGTAATGGCAAACTTTAAAATACAGTAGCGTAGTATGCCCAAAAATTCATTAAAAACATGGCAGACGTTTTATTTACCAAATATATTTATATTTTTGGTCACTTTAACAGTACACACGGTTTGAACGGTAACACTTTTGTTTGATTATAGGAAAATAAAATACATAATATTTATTTAAGTGTTTCTTTGGCGTAATACTGATAGTAGGTTGTGAGTTCAAACCCCGGCCGAGTCATACAAAAGACTATAAAAATGGGACCCATTACCTCCCTGCTTGGCACCCCGCATCAAGGGTTGGAATTGGGAGGTAAATCAACAAAAATGATTCCCGGGCGCGGCCACCGCTGCTGCCCACTGCTCCCCTAACCTCCCAGGGGTTGATAAAGGGTGATGGGTCAAATGCAGAGAAGAATCATTGGTATTTTAACTTTTTTATACGGGTTGGGTCGCGAGCTCCACTTACATGGCCGCCAAAAAACATCTGTTTCTCAGCTGTGGTTCGAACGGGACGCAGCGGTACTCAGTTGTAATACAGTTTTTTCACCACTAATGTCAGTAATGACCACCCCAAACAAACAGAAGAAGTCTGGAGCTAATGTCATAGAGAGGTTTGTTAAGCGCAAAAATTATGACAAAAGTGCCAAAACTGCATTTTAATTTTCTTTTTTATTATTTTGACAGTTTAGTTAGGACATATAATTAAATAGTTTATTTTAGTTTAATCAGTGTATTTATTTTAACACTGTGTATTTGTTTTTAAATTAATATTTCATCACTTCATGGCTTAACAGGTGGCTGCCTAGTTTTGTATAAAACAGGGACTAATGTTTATTGATAATTGTCCCACTTTCTGGGGCAAACCGGGCTTGTTGATGAAGGACGGCCTTCACCCTAACCAGGAAGGCGCCATCATCCTGTCTAGAAACATAGATTTCTGTTTGAGTCACACTTGACTAACTATACTACAGCAGCTCGGACACAGGCAATTACAGTGTCTGTTAGGTCGGGTGAGGAGTCAGTTAAGCTAGCACTAACCAGCGCCAGGCTGAAAAATTCCTGCACACACATCATTCCTCGTAGAGTAATACACAATTCAAGTATTTTCTGTAGTGACTGTGCCAGAGGTGAACATGCATTCTACTGAGGTGTCAAGTTATGACGCGTTAAAGCTATTGCAGCACCAAGCAAACAAACAATCTGAAGATCCCCAACAAATCAATTCGTAGATATGATCGAAATTATTTAAGATGCGGAACTAAAATCATATATATTTTTTTTCCTGCTTAACGAGACATCTCCTCCTAACTATACGAGTGCACACATTGCTTGTCCCCTTAAAAGGGGTGGAAGGGTCGCACTAATGTCCAATGAAATCCTTGACTTTAAGCCTAACCTGAGTATTAAATACAAATACTTTGACGTGCTTACTATGATGTCTGTCACACCTCTACCTTTATTTGGACTTGATTAGTGAATTTTTAGAGTTTGTCGCAGATCTCGTGACGCACGCAGATACTATAATTATAAAGGGGGATTGTAATATCTGTGTGAATACCCCGTCAGACTCTCCATGCTCATGACTACAATTGATAGCTGTGGTTTTACACAAAAAGACAAACGAACCCACGCATCGCAACGGTAATATCATAGACCTCCTCCTTTAAGGTGTCACCACCTCCAAAGTTATGGAACGTATGGTACTCCCTTACACTATTGCAATGGCCGATTACTACCTAATACATTTTTGACTCATTGTCAACAAGCTACTAATAACCAATGCTCAACCAATGCTATACCATGAATTGATTAACGTGGACCCCGACTTAAACAAGTTGAAAAACTTATTCGGGTGTTACCATTTAGTGGTCAATTGTACTGTGCAATCTATCAATCAATCAATCAATGTTTATTTATATAGCCCCAAATCACAAATGTCTCAAAGGACTGCACAAATCATTACGACTACAACATCCTCGGAAGAACCCACAAAAGGGCAAGGAAAACTCACACCCAGTGGGCAGGGAGAATTCACATCCAGTGGGACGCCAGTGACAATGCTGACTATGAGAAACCTTGGAGAGGACCTCAGATGTGGGCAACCCCCCCCTACTAATAAGTCAATCAATCAAGCAGCCGCAAAAAAACGTCCATTGCATCCAGGGGGGTGGAGGAGTGGGGAGTTGGGAGGGTTCACCCATACCTGCGGTCCTCTCCAAGGTTTCTCATAGTCATTCAAATCGACGTCCCACTGGTGTGAGTTTTTCCTTGCCCTTATGTGGGCTCTGTACCACGAATGCAGTGGCTTGTGCAGCCCTTTAAGACACTTGGGATTTAGGGCTATATAAATAAACATTGATTGATTGATTAAATGATTGATTGATTGATTGATTGATTGAAGCAATGCGCTAAGTCGTCGGCTTCAACTGTAGACATTCCAAGCTGGGACAGGGAAGGGAGTGGGAGGACAGATTTGAAACATCAACAGGACGAGACCAGGACAAGGCCCATTACCTCCTTTTTTACGCCCCCCACCCACACTTGGACTCTCAACTTCCCACACCCACCACACCAATTCAGTTTAATAGCTCTTGTAAGAATAGTTCCACAGAACAACGCCGCCTGCGTGATACGTTGATGACATCACAGGAAGTAGATATTAAAGCAAGCCGACGCAACGGACGCCGAGTTTACTCTCCAAGCACCAACGTTTTTCCATTTATTAAACGCCCCTTCACACCAGCTATTAAAGCTGGTGTCTATCTCTTGGTTGAGATAATATACAAGCCTGACATTTTGCAAGGAGCTTGTTTGCAAGGCCACTTTCACTTCCTGGCCCCTGCTGGCGCGTGTTATTGAACGTTTGTGCTTCAGCCCCATCTCTTCTACAAACCCCGTTTCCATATGAGTTGGGAAATTGTGTTCGATGTAAATATAGACGGAATACAATGATTTGCAAATCATGTTCAACCCATATTCAGTTGAATATGTTACAAAGACAACATATTTGATGTTCGAACTGATAAAGATTTTTTTTTTTTTTTGCAAATAATCATTAACTTGAAAAAGAAGTTGGGAAAGGTGGCAATGAATACTGATAAAGTTGAGGAATGCTCATCAAACACTTATTTGGAACGTCCCACAGGTGTGCAGGCTAATTGGGAACAGGTGGGTGCCATGATTGGGTATAAAAACAGCTTCCCAGAAAATGCTCAAGTCTTTCACAAGAAAGGATGGGGCGAGGTACACCCCTTTGTCCACAACTGCGTGAGCAAATTGTCAAACAGTTTAAGAACAACGTTTCTCAAAGTGCAATTGCAAGAAATTTAGGGATTTTAACAACATCTACGGTCCATAATATCATCAAAAGGTTCAGAGAATCTGGAGAAATCACTCCACGTAAGCGGCATGGCCGGAAACCAACATTGAATGACCGTGACCTTCGATCCATCAGATGAAACTGTATCAAAAACGGACATTAATCTCTAAAGGATATCACCACATTGGCTCAGGAACACTTCAGAAAACCACTGTCACTAAATACAGTTTGTCGCTACATCCGTAAGTGCAAGTTAAAGCTCTACTATGCAAAGGGAAAGCCATGTATCAACAACATCCAGAAACGCCGCCTACTACTCTGGGCCTGAGATCATCTAAGATGGACTAATGCAAAGTGGAAAAGTGTTCTGTGGTTTGACGAGTCCACATTTCAAATTGTTTTTGGAAATATTCTACATCGTGTCATCCGGACCAAAGGGGAAGCGAACCATTCAGACTGTTATCGACGCAAAGTTAAAAAGCCAGCATCTGTGATGGTATGGGGGTGCATTAGTGCCCAAGGCATGGGTAACTTACACATCTGTGAAGGCACCATTTAATGCTGAAAGGTACATACAGGTTTTGGAACAACATATGCTGCCATCTAAGCGCCGTCCTTTTCATGGACGCCCCTGCTTATTTCGGCAAGACAATGCCAAGCCACATTCAGCACGTGTTACAACAGCGTGGCTTCGTTAAAAAAAAAGAGTGCGGGTACTTTCCTGGTCCGCCTGCAGTCCAGACTTTTCTCCCATCAAAAATGTGTGGCGCATTATGAAGCGTAAAATACGACAGCGGAGACCCCGGACTGTTGAACGACTGAAGCTCTACATAAAACAAGAATGGGAAATATTTCCACTTTCAAAGCCTCAACAAATAGTTTCCTCAGTTCCCAAATGTTTATTGAGTGTTGTTAAAAGAAAAGGTGATGTAACACAGTGGTGAACATGCCCTTTCCCAACTACTTTGGCACGTGTTGCAGCCCTGAAATTCTAAGTTAGTTATTTGCAACAAAAGAAAAAGTTTATGAGTTTGAACATCAAATATCTTGTCTTTGTAGTGCATTCAACTGAATATGGGTTGAAAATGATTTGCAAATCATTGTATTCCGTTTATATTTACATCTAACGCAATTTCCCAACTCATATGGAAACGGGGTTTGTATAATGCTCTATTCCTGCATTTTCCCTGGCCGTGCATCATTTCAAGTTGATTCAACTATTCATTTCAGCTGTGTAAGGTGGCGGGCTTTTGTTAAATATAGAAATGTCCGATAATGGCTTTTTTTTGGCCGATATTCCAACTCTTAATTACCGATTCCGATGTCAACCGATACCGATATATACAGTCATGGAATTAACACAATATTATGCCTAATCAGAGTCTGGTGTGGATGAACTTGACTGGCCTGCACAGAGTCCTGACCTGAACCCGATGGAACACCTTTGGGATGTATTAGAACAGAGACTGAGAGCAAGGCCTTCTCGATCAACATCAGTGTGTGACCTCACCAATGCGCTTTTGGAAGAATGGTGAACATTCTTATAAACACACTCCGCAACCTTGTGGACAGCCTTCCCAGAAGAGTTGAAGCTGTAATAGCTGCAAAAGGTGGATCCACGTCATATTGAACCCTATGGGTTAGGAATGGGATTCAAATGTAAGTCAAGGCAGGTGGACAAATACTTTTGGCGATATAGTGTATACCGGGGTCACCAACGCGGTGCCCGCCGGCACCAGGTCGCCCGTAAGGACCAGATGAGTTGCCCGCTGGCCTTTTCAAATAGCAGCACTTACCAGTGAGCTGCCTCTATTTTTTAAATTGTATTTAATTACTAGCATTTTTATTCTAAGAGAGACAAAACTCAAATAAAATTTGAAAATCAAAGAAAATATTTTAAAGACTTGGTCTTCACTTGTTTGAATAATTTTTTATTTTTTTTTACTTTGCTTCTTCTAACTTTCAGAAAGTAAATTTTAGAGAAAAAATACTACCTTAAAAATGATTTTAGGATTTTTAAACACATATACATTTTTACCTTTTAAATTCCTTCCTCTTCTTTCCTGAGAATTTAAATTAATGTTCAAGTGAATTAATTTTTTTATTGTAAAGAATAATAAATACATTTTAATTTAATTTTAGCTTCTGTTTTTTTGACGAAGAATATTTGTGAAATATTTCTTCAAACTTATTATGATTCAAATTCAAAAAAAATATTCTGGCAAACCTAGAAAATCTGTAGAATCAAATTTAAATCTTATTTCAAAGTCTTTTGAATTTATTTTAAAATTTTTGTTCTGGAAAATCTAGAAGACATAATGATTTGTCTTTGTTAGAAATATAGCTTGGTCCAATTTGTTATATATTCTAACAAAGTGCAGATTGGATTTTAACCTATTTAAAACATGTCATCAAAATTCGAAAATTAATCTTAATCAGGAAAAATTACCAATGATGTTCCATATATTCTTTTTTTTTAATTTTTTCAAAAAGATTCGAATTAGCTAGTTTTTCTCTTCATTTTTTTCGGTTGAATTTTGAATTTCAAAGAGTCGAAATTGAAGATAAACTAAGTTTCAAAATTAAATGTTCATTTTTTTTTCCTGTTTAATCCTCTTTTAAACCTTTCAATTAAGTGTTTTTTTCATCATTTATTCTCTACAAAAAACCTTCCGTAAAAGGAAAAAAAATGTACGACGGAATGACAGACAGAAATACCCATTTTTTTTAATATTTATATAGATTCATTTATTAAAGGTAAATTCAGCAAATTGGCTATTTCTGGCAATTTATTTAAGTGTGTATCAAACTGGTAGCCCTTCGCATTAATCAGTACCCAAGAAGTAGCTCTTGCTTTCAAAAAGGTTGGTGACCGCTGCTGTATATTATGAACTTTGGGGGTACAATCACATTATAGTCTTTTTATGAGTGAGCTACAATGCATGTGTGCATGGTGCCAAGGAGCGGGAAGTATGCCAAAACGTGCCGTGATCTAAGCGTGAAGGACGTCCTTAATATGCCGGGACTTCTCAAGGAGATCCGCTTGCTGCCTGTCCAGTTTTTTGTCCAGTGGGCTTGTTAACTGACCTGTTATTACACGAGGCCCTGTTTCAACGTTCCGGAGAGGCATAAAATCACGATTATCATAGCTGAGCTCATCCATCTGACTCAATTGCATGCTAAACATCCGCTTTTTTAAAAAAAAATGTTGCTTTCTTTCTTTCACGCACACACCCGAACACAAAGCGACGCCCACAGCTGCGCCAGGCCATCTCTTTTTAACAATCCAATCTGTTTTCTTTCCCATGATGTTTCCCATTGGCACACGGAGGAGGAAAATCAGATTTACTCCCCCACAGGGCCTATGTAGTTGCACTGATATGGAAAACCATTTCAGAGCTGTTCAAGCCCATAAACATTATTTTTGGTCTCCCCCCCCCCCCCCCCCCCCCGTTAATGACAAATTTTCTTCCCAGCATTGTAGTCGCTCGCAGAAGTAAAGGGATGAGTGTTTGAAAGAGAGAGGAAGCGGGGAGGGATCCTCCGGGGACGCACAAACGCCTGGGGAGTCCTTCACCCTTCAAACTGCTTACTGACATCCAAGACTTTTCTCACCCTCTTTTTCATCCACAAAAGGCACTCACACACCAGTGACATCACATGGACAAAGATAAGACCTTCTGGAGGAGAGTTCTATGGTCAGATGAGACTAAAATTGAGCTGTTTGGCAACAATATCCAGCAATATGTTTGGAGGAGAAAAGGGGAGAACTTAAATCCTAGGAACACCAACCCTACTGTCAGGCATGGTGGTGGTAGTATCATGCTCTGGGTCTATTTTACTGCCAATGCAACTGGTGCTTTACAGAGAATAAACGGGACAATGAGAAAAGGAGGATTACCTCCAAATTCTTCAGGACAACCTAAAATCATCAGCCCGGAGGTTGGGCGCAGTTGGGTTCTCCAACAGGACAATGACCCCCAAACACAAAAGTGCTAAAGGAATGGTTAAATCAAGCTAGGATTAAGGTTTTATAATGGCCTGACTTAAAGGGGAACATTATCACCAGACCTATGCAAGCGTCAATACATCAATACCTTGATGTTGCAGAAAAAAGACCATGTATTTTTTTAACCGATTTCCGGGTGTTGCCTCCCGGGTCCAGGGGAAGAAAAAGTCCAGAAAACTCATAGAATCATGCCCAGCATGGAGATCCACAAGTCCCGCCGCAGGCCCGAGGCCCGGGAATGACCAAAAGACACCCAGGAGTGTGAACCATCGAAAGTGGGAGGGAAATGGAGGAAAAGTCGGGAAAAAGGTCCAAAATAGGTTGAAAATCATATGATCCGACCCAGGGTAGAGTTCCACAAGTCCCGCAGCGAGCTGCAGGAGCCCCGAGACCCCCGGGAATGAACAAAAGGCACCCGGGAGTGAACCAGCGAAAGTGGGGGAAAAAATGGAGGAAAAGTCGGAAAAAGTGCCAAATGGGTGAATTTTGGCAAATTAAACGCCTTTCTGTTTATCGGTCTTTTAGCGATGACGTCACCGAGGTAACACACCCGCCATATTCATTTTCACATTACAAACACCGGGTCTCAGCTCCGTTATTTTCCGTCTTTTCGACTATTTTTTGGAACCTTGGAGACATCATGCCTCGTGGGTGTGTTGTCGGAGGGTGTAACAACACTAACAGGGAGGGATTCAAGTTGCACCACTGGCAAGAAATCTGCCGCCAGACCCCCATTGAATGTACCAGAGTGTCTTCACATTTGACCGGCGATGCTAAGACAAACATGGCACAGAGATGTATGGATAACCTGCAGATGCATTTGCAACGATTAAGTCAACGAAATCACAAAGGTGAGTTTTGTTGATGTTGTTGACTTATGTGCTAATCAGACATATTTGGTCACGGCATGACTGCCAGCTAATCGATGCTAACATGCTACGCTAATCGATGCTATCATGCTATTTACGCTAGCTGTATGTACATTTGAAACTAGATACCCACATTTAATGCGAAACAAACACTTACCAATCGACGGACTTAAGTTGCTCCCGAAATTCCTGATCGTTTGGTCCGCACATTTTACCGGCGATGCTAATAAGGCAGCCATGCTATGGGCCACTTCATTAGGTACACCCACGCTATGGCCGACTAGCGTCAATAGCTATTCGCTCAATAGCTTCAATTTCTTCTTCAATTTCGTTTTCCATACTCCGACCATCTGTTTCAACACATGCGTAACCTGTTGAATCGCTTAAGCCGCTGAAATCCGAGTCTGAATCCGGGCTAATGTCGCTATATCTTGCTGTGGTAACCGCCATGTTGTTTGTATTGGCAGCACTGTATGACGTCACAGGGAAATGGATAGTGGTTTCGAAAGTAGCGAAAACAAGGCACTTTAAAGCTTTAATTAGGGATATTCTGGGATTTTGAAAAAAACTTCAACAAATACAACAAGCCACTGGGAACTGATTTTTATTGTTTTTAACCCTTTTGAAATTGTGATAATGTTCCCCTTTAAACGTGTGGACAATGCTGAAGAAACAAGTCCATGTCAGAAAACCAACACATTTAGCTGAACTGCACCAATTTTGTCAAGAGGAGTGGTCAAAAACTCAACCAGAAGCTTGTGGATGGCTACCAAAAGCGCCTTATTGCAGTGAAACTTGCCAAAGGACATGTAAGAAAATATCAACATTGCTGTATGTATACTTTTGACCCGGCAGATTTGCTCACATTTTCAGTAGACCCATAATAAATTCATAAAAGAACCAAACTTCATGAATGTTTTTTTGTGAGCAACAAAAATGTGCTCCAATCACTCTATCACGAAAAAATAAGAGTTGTAGAAATGATTGGACACTCAAGACAGCCATGACATTATGTGTATGAAAACATTTGACCATGATTGTATAGAAAATATTTGCTTCATATTCTCTTTATGTCATATTAGGCTCCATTGTTGCTGTTTTTAAAGGCCTACTGAAATGAGATGTTCTTATTTAAACGGGGATAGCAGGTCCATTCTATGTGTCATACTTGATCATTTCGCGATATTGCCATATTTTGGCTGAAAGGATTTAGTAGAGAACATTGACGATAAAGTTTGTAACTTTTTGTCGCTAATAAAAAAGCCTTGCCTGTACCGGAAGTAGCAGACGATGTGCGCGTGACGTCACGGGTTGTGGAGCTCCTCACATCTGAACATTGTTTACAATCATGGCCACCAGCAGCGAGAGCGATTCGGACCGAGAAAGCGACGATTTCCCCATTAATTTGAGCGAGGATGAAAGATTCGTGGATGAGGAAAGTGAGAGTGAAGGTCTAGAAAAAAAAAGACTATACAGTGGGAGCGGGCTTCACGGTAGCAGAGGGGTTAGTGCGTCTGCCTCACAGTACGAAGGTCCTGCAGTCCTGGGTTCAAATCCAGGCTCGGGATCTTTCTGTGTGGCGTTTGCATGTTCTCCCCGTGAATGCGTGGGTTCCCTCCGGGTACTCCGGCTTCCTCCCACTTCCAAAGACATGCACCTGGGGATAGGTTGATTGGCAACACTAAATTGGCCCTAGTGTGTGAATGTGAGTGTGAATGTTGTCTGTCTATCTGTGTTGGCCCTGTGATGAGGTGGCGACTTGTCCAGGGTGTAACCCGCCTTCCGACCGTTTGTAGCTGAGATAGGCGCCAGTGCCCCCCGCGACCCCAAAAGGGAATAAGCGGTAGAAAATGGATGGATGGATACAGTGGGAGCGATTCAGATGTTATTAGACAAATTTACTAGGATAATTCTGGAAAATCCTTTATCTGCTTATTGAGTAACTGGGGCGGCATAGCTCGGTTGGTAGAGTGGCTGTGCCAGCAACTTAAGGGTTGCAGGTTCGATTCCCGCTTCCGCCATCCCAGTCACTGCCGTTGTGTCCTTGGGCAAGACACTTTACCCACCGGCTCCCAGTGCCACCCACACTGGTTTAAATGTAACTTAGATATTGGGTTTCACTATGTAAAGCGCTTTGAGTCACTAGAGAAAAGTGCTATATAAATATAATTCACTAATTCGAGCGAGGATGAAAGATTTGTGAATGAGGAAAGTGAGAGTGAAGGACTAGAAAGGTTTTTAAAAAAAAGACTATACAGTGGGAGCGATTCAGATGTTATTAGACAAATTTACTAGGATAATTCTGGAAAATCCCTTATCTGCTTATTGTGTTACTAGTGTTTTAGTGAGATTATATATGGTCGTACCTTAGGGTCGGCGGCCGCACCTTTCTTCAGCACCAGTCGACAAGTGGCGGCGATGCCCATCTCTGCCCTTCGCAAGGGACCCTCTTTGAAACACGATCTTTCGAAATAATCGCTGCATAATTCACTTTTTTTTTATGTGTGTGGTCCAATCCAACCGTGTTCGCTTGACCGCTCTGTTCCATAGTAAAGCTTCACCGTCATCTTTCGGGAATGTAAACAATGAAACACCGGCTGCGTTTGTGTTGCTAAAGGCGGCCGCAATACACATCTTCCCACATACAGCTTTCTTCTTTGACGTCTCCATTATTCATTGAACAAATTGCACTAGATTCAGCAACACAGATGTCCATAATACTGTGGAATTATGCGACGAAAGAGACGACTTATAGCTGTGAACGACACTGGAACAAAATGTCCTCGACGATGCGTGACGTCACATGCACGCCTCATCATATTGCGACGTTTTAGCATGATACTTTAAAGTTGCAATTTAGTAAACTAAACCGGCCGTATTGGCATGTGTTGCAATGTTAATATTTCATCATTGATATATAAACTATCAGACTGCGTGGTCGCTAGTAGTGGCTTTCAGTAGGACTTTAATCAACCATGCAGGAATTTAAATGGTCACGACCTTCCAATAAAGCCTCAAAAAAGAGAATATCGCTGACCTCTATGGCGCCATCAGCCCAACATTTGCCTCCAGGGCTGCGATCGTGTCATACAGGCCACATATATTTTATTGGTGTGTATAGCAGCAAGGGTGGTAACTCCCCTCTTTAACACGGGGATATAAAAAAAAAAAATGTGAGCGCCATGGTTAAAGTCACAAGCACTCTGCCTGAGGCGCAGCATCAACAAAAGAGGAAACGACGCCCGAAGTCCAAAAACACAAATACTTTCGATATATTGTTATGAAGACACTCCAGGGGGGCAATGGCAGGGGCACTAAACCTTCCATTTGGCCCCCGTTAAATCCCATCTGCAGGGCCAAACAGGAACCGGGTCGGAATTGAAACCTGTGCACACTCCAGATGCCGAAATGGTTAGACTTAGACTTTGACAGACTTTATTGATCCACAAGGAAACATTTTTTACACGGTAGCTCAGTTTCAAAGAATGGAAAGGGTAATGCAGTGTGGAGAGGCGGAGCCCAAGATGGCGGCGAGGAGGCGGGGCGTGCCGGGAGCGACGCTACAAGCAAGATCAGGTGCATGGATCGCGCACCGGGGACTCAATCAATCTATCTCCTCTCGAGGTATAAAAGGGGAGAAGGAGGACAGAACAGGGCGCAAGGAGTTGGAGATCCCGCAGCAGTGCATGAGGAGCGGAAGAGAGCAAGACGGCGACGACGGCGACGGGGGCGGCTGAAAAGCGACCGAAGAGCGAGCAGTGGAGGAGGAGCTGAAATGCGATCCAGCCTGCAGACTAGCCTGATTGAAAAATAAAAAAGAGTCAAACCTGATCAAGCATGTCCTTCCTTGGTGGTCCATGGAACCCGCACGACAGCAAGAGTCTGTCACATGCAGGTATTAAGTAGACTAAAAATGTACCATAGTAGCAATATAATATATAACATAAATGATAAATGGGTTGTACTTGTATAGCGCTTTTCTACCTTCAAGGTACTCAAAGCGCTTTGACACTACTTCCACATTTACCCATTCACACACGCATTCACACACTGATGGAGGGAGCTGCCATGCAAGGCGCCAACCAGCACCCATCAGGAGCAAGGGTGAAGTGTCTTGCCCAGGACACAACGGACGTGACGAGGTTGGTTCTAGGTGGGATTTGAACCAGTGACCCTCGGGTTGCGCACGGCCACTCTCCCACTGCGCCACGCCGTCCCTTATATGTATTATTTACATATTACATACAGTTGTGGTCAAAAAATTACATACACTTGTAACATAATAGTTAACTACTTTAACTAGTTTCCGGGGTCGGCCGACCTCGTTTCACAAGATATAGTATGTCTTTAAATATCCTTCTTGAAAATGCCCTTGCAAATATATATCTGCCACCTAATTTATTGAGGGAACTGTCCTGAAAGAATCAATGTTGTGCTCTGCTTTTTTGTCGGTTAGACAAGTGAGTACCGCTGATTTCTCTGCTGGCCGGGTCTGGCTCTAGTGCCACTTTCTGCTTTCGTAAATCACAACTTGTGATTGGATGCTTGGGAGTGACAAGCGAGTGTCCAATCACAGTCACATTCAACGTCCACTGTCAACAACTTGTGATCTGATCGGTTATCGCAACTGTCTGTTGGTACCGCATGGCAACAAAAACTAGCTGAATTTTGATTGGATACAAACTAAAACTAAAACAACAGCACTGGAAGGAGAATAATATGACATGAAGAGAATATGAATTATTTTCGAGATTTAGGGTAAGTAAATAAAAAAGTACTTTTATCTTTAATTATGATCATGATTTCTGGTTATGTTAGGCCTACAGAGCCTATTTTTGTACTTTTATTACCCTAACATTTTTAAGCGCAGGCAGAGATAGAGACATTGGTAGCTGTTGGATGTGTTGCGATCTTCACAGATTGTTGTTTTGTTTCCATTTTTGTATCACTCTCCGTCTGACTCCTTAGTTCCTGTTTAGTCCGTCACCATGGTTACATATTAGTTCACCTGCCCCTTGCTTTCGACGCACACCTGTTTCTATTTTGATTACTGCCTTATTTAAGCTCGCCCCTTTTCTTTGTTCTGCCTGGGAGCCTAAATTGCCTTCGTGCAACAAGTGACGACTGCATCATATGTATATTCTTGCTAGCTTACACGCTACACCTTCGTTTTTTCTTAGCTCTCATGCTAAATGTTTCTTTTTCCCTTTTTGTGCCTTCGTGCCAAGTTTAGTTTAGTGTATCTGTTCGTTTTTCCTAGGCTCCATGCTGGCGCCATTTGTTTGCCTTTCTGTTTAGCTTCAGTATTTTTGTCCCTAGCCTTGTTATTAATTTAATAAATCCTTTACGTCTTACCTCACGCTGTGTTCTTGTCCGACGCATTCCTGACATGCTGACTATCCGGTAAAAGGAAATGTTATGCAATTACCTGGATATAAAGTGACTCCATCAGCAGGTAAACTACAGCCATAGTTGTTGTTTTTTTCAACTCAGCACTAATCATATGTATATTCTTGCTAGCTTACACGCTACACCTACGTTTATTCTTAGCTCTCATGCTACATGTTTCTTTTTCCCTTTTTGTGCCTTCGTGCCAAGTTTAGTGTATCTGTTCCTTTTTCCTAGGCTCCATGCTAGCGCCATTTGTTTGCCTTTCTGTTTAGCTTCAGTATTTTTGTTCCTAGCCTTGTTATTAAATTAATAAATCCTTTACGTCTTACCTCACGCTGTGAACTTGTCCGATGCATCCTGACATGCTGACTATCCGGTAAAAGGAAATGTTATGCAATTACCTAGATATAAAGTGACTCCATCAGGAGGTAAACTACAGCCATAGTTGTTGTTTTTTTCAACTCAGCACTAATCATATGTATATTCTTGCTAGCTTTCACGCTACACCTACGTTTAGTCTTAGCTCTCATGCTAAATGTTTCTTTTTCCCTTGTTGTGCCTTCGTGCCAAGTTTAGTGTATCTGTTCGTTTTTCCTAGGCTCCATGCTAGCGCCATTTGTTTGCCTTTCTGTTTAGCTTCAGTATTTTTGTCCCTAGCCTTGTTATTAATTTAATAAATCCTTTACGTCTTACCTCACGCTGTGTTCTTGTCCGACGCATTCCTGACATGCTGACTATCCGGTAAAAGGAAATGTTATGCAATTACCTGGATATAAAGTGACTCCATCAGCAGGTAAACTACAGCCATAGTTGTTGTTTTTTTCAACTCAGCACTAATCATATGTATATTCTTGCTAGCTTACACGCTACACCTACGTTTATTCTTAGCTCTCATGCTAAATGTTTCTTTTTCCCTTTTTGTGCCTTCGTGCCAAGTTTAGTGTATCTGTTCGTTTTTCCTAGGCTCCATGCTAGCGCCATTTGTTTGCCTTTCTGTTTAGCTTCACTATTTTTGTCCCTAGCCTTGTTATTAATTTAATAAATCCTTTACGTCTTACCTCACGCGGTGTTCTTGTCCGACGCATTCCTGACATGCTGACTATCCGGTAAAAGGAAATGTTATGTAATTACCTTGATATAAAGTGACTCCATCAGCAGGTAAACTACAGCCATAGTTGTTTTTTTCAACTCAGCACTAATCATATGTATATTCTTGCTAGCTTACACGCTACACCTACGTTTATTCTTAGCTCTCATGCTAAATGTTTCTTTTTCCCTTTTTGTGCCTTTGTGCCAAGTTTAGTGTATCTGTTCGTTTTTCCTAGCCTCCATGCTAGCGCCATTTGTTTGCCTTTCTGTTTAGCTTCAGTATTTTTGTTCCTAGCCTTGTTATTAATTTAATAAATCCTTTACGTCTTACCTCACGCTGTGTTCTTGTCCGACGCATTCCTGACATGCTGACTATCCGGTAAAAGGAAATGTTATGCAATTACCTGGATATAAAGTGACTCCATCAGGAGGTAAACTACAGCCATAGTTGTTGTTGTTTTTTCAACTCAGCACTGATTGGAGACTCTGGCAGTTGTTTGATTTTGTTTTGAAAAGAGTTCTTCAAATGCCACATTTGTGGCATGACACACAAACGCAGGAAAAAAAAAAATGTGCGCTCAGCACTATTTCTCCCAAATGACTGCCCTGTTAACTTTTCAACCTAATTGTTTAATTGAGATGTGGTTCGACTTGGCATATTTTCCCCTCCCCGAGGGTGACCATGCGGCTTCGGTAATCTATCCTGGCACTGCTTGGCACAGAAGGGTCCTCCTTTTTTCTCCCTCGCTCCCTTTTTCTCTTTCCGACCATCCGACCGTCGTAGCTATGAGAGGTAACGACGCTGCAAAGGAGGCAGTGAAAAAAGGGCAAAAAAAAAGTATTTTGCGATGTTGTTTTAAGCAGAGATCGCTCTATATGAGGGCCGCCGCACATGTGCTCTTTCCACATCAAAGCAGCTCTTTGTGTGGTCTGGCCCCACTCTCTCTCTCTCGCTGCTAGATCTGATCTGGGAGAGCCCGGGTGGATGGCACACTTGCCACAGTCTAGTGTGTTCTGGCAATCTCGGAAGTCAATTTGCGTGAGTGTCTTTTCCCACAGAGATGCCACAAAACGGGCACATCAGATACCCGTGGAATATTTAGAAAAATGCGGGTGTATGCAAGTGTTTTTAACACTGTGCGGCTAAATTGAAGAAATTAGCAAAGTCCCTAGCCTTAGGGTTAAACGCCTACTGAAATTAAATTTTCTTATTTGAACGGAGATAGCAGGTCCATTCTATGTGTCATACTTGATCATTTCGCGATATTGATATATTTTTGCTGAAAAGATTTAGTAGAGAACATCGACGATAAAGTTCACAACTCTTGGTTGCTAATAAAAAAAGCCTTGCCTGTACCGGAAGTAGCAGACGATGTGCGCGTGACGTCACGGGTTGTAGAGGTCCTCACATCTGAACATTGTTTATAATCATAGCCACCAGCTACAAGAGCAATTCGGACTGAGAAAGCAACGATTTCCCCATTAATTTGAGCGAGGATGAAAGATTTGTGGATGAGGAAAGTTAGAGTGAAGCACTAAAAAAAAAAAGGCGACGGCTCCAGGCGGAGCGATTCAGATGTTATTAGACACATTTACTAGGATAATTCTGGAAAATCCCTTATCTACTTATTGTGTTAATAGTGTTTTAGTGAGATCATAAAGTCATACATGAAAGTCGGAGGTCTGCGGTGAACGCCAGTGTCTCTGAGAGAAGCCATGGAGGAGCCAAGATCACAGCTGCCTTTTTGACAGCTGCAGGATAATCCTCTCAAGTCTCCTGTAAGAGCCGACTTAATATCACAATTTTCCCATCCAAAAACTTGCTGGTTGACGTAGAGAAACATGTTCGCTTGACCGCTCTGTGTTAAAGCTTCACAACAAACAAAGAAACACCGGCTGTGTCTCGGTGCTAAAGACAGCTGCAAGACACCGCTTTCCACGGTGTATTGGTTCGGCAAAGCTTCCGCCAGGGATGTAAAGACACATCCGACTTATCGTGTAAATAAAAACTTCTCCCTATCAGCGTATTAGGGATACCCCCAAAAAATGTTCCCTGTAATTTCCCATCTGATTTGCAGGCTGTTTGATTGATTGATTGATTGGAACTTTTACAAGCAGATTGCAAAGGAAGAGAATACATTATATGAAACAGTACAGTTTACACCTAAATGGTAACACCCCAATAAGTTTTTCAACTTGTTTAAGTCGGGGTCCACGTTAATCAACATTAAACTGTCTCAAGTTGTTGCTCAGATTAAATAAAATGAGAAAACTTTTTTTCTACATATAAAAAATGCAACATTAAAGAGTTTCAAGTCAATTCAGCCTCAGATTAACTTTTCTTTTACTCCCCAGCCTGGCTAACTTGGCAGTAAGAGGATATATGGGCTCATTGTTCTTCCACCATAGAAGTGGGTCAAAATGTAGTTTTTAATGCAATATGGACTTAAATCTGCTGGTATAAAAACATTTGTTTTTGCTTTAGCCCTGCCTGACTCGCCGAGGAGAGGCTGCTTGAATGCGGTGGTGACGCTTCAAATGGGTTAGCGTGTGTTATGAGAGTAGTGTGTGTGTGGCCCTTTAATACGTGACAGCATGTGAGGGGAGTGTGTGGGCGAGCGAGGTGAGGGAGCGGTAGCGTGAGTGTGGGGAGTGGCTATGTGCTAGACCTGAATAAAGCCACGATTTGCAACTAATCGCCGGACTCTTCATTTACCCTGGAGTCCAAAGCTGTGGAGACCCACTGCCGGGTAGAGTGAAGGGTGTTGCCCCCGAGAATACATCAGCCCTGGAGGAGTATCTCCCCTGCGCTCCTTGACTACAGTCTGAGTCCATGTTAATCAATTCATAGTAATGTGTGTAAGGTGGGTTATTTGTTGTGAGTTCATGCACTGTGTTGGTTTTGTTTTTTAGAACAAGGATACCGTATGTTGATGCACGGTTCATTCTGTGCACCAGTAAAAATAAGACTTTTTCTTAAATTTGAAAAAAAATAAACATTTTGGACCGCTCGCCCGTGTATCGGTCGGGGACATCTCTACGATGCTGATCCGACTCCGCTTGGGATG